>NC_079509.1:49809262-50039479 GCF_030052815.1 Hevea brasiliensis
ATAATAGAAAACTTCAAGGATTAAATTGCTTAAGTTAAAAAATATATAGAGTTAATGGTATTTTAGTATTTTTGCTAGAATTAATGATAAATTGGATGAAGGAATTAAATTGTAAGTTATGCCAAATTTTATAAACTAAATTACTTAATTTTGAAAATATAATAACTAAGTTGTAGATTTTGTCGGGACTAAATTTACTTTAAAAAGATAAATTTTATTTTTTAACTTTAATGTGCCTTTAAAAACATCGACATAAAAATAACTTAATTGTTACTTAATAATTAATTTGTCATTTCATATATGTCTATATAAAATAATCAATTCATAATATAATTTTTTTTCCTATGAAAGCGTTCATTTCAATTACAGGTGGCAAATTCTAATTTGACCTGTCTGGTCTAAAGTGAAGTATAACATATTTTTAAACTCAAATGATTCATGAAATTAGGGTTTGTCCGAAGATTTATATAACCCAATATTAAACTAACTTATTTCAATTGACTCAACCATTCTGAAAACTAAATGAAAAAAAATAATAATAATAATTTTTGTAAAAAATTTTTAGCATTTTGATTCAAGATGATCAATATAAAATTACCGAATTTTTTATGATATTAAAATTTTAATAATTTATAATTATCAATAAAATATTTTTTTTTTACTATAATCTTATTCTAACTTATTAAATAATCCAAAACTTTAAAAAAAAAACCCAATTCATATTTTTTTTAGATAAAAACAACAAATTTTCATGCATAAATTTTATTAAAATAAAAGGAAAAAAAGTGATTTCCTATTATAATAATATAATCCTTGATAAATATAAATAATATAATTATGTTATTATGTTACAAATATAATTAAATTAAAAATTTCATAAAGAAATTATCAATTATAAGCTAAAAAAGAAGTAAGGAGTTTAACGCCACAGACATAGAAATGGATGTGCTTTGGTTGCAAGCAAGGAATTTCCAAGAAGTTGCCGACAAATTGGGAGAAACAGTTTTATTTTTTATAAAATTTAAATATTTTTTATAATTTATCTTTAATAAATATCTTATTGATTATTAAAATAATAACAATAAATTTTTTTCTTAATGGCACTGAAATAATAGACTATGAAGTTTTGAATTCGAATTTCAATTATAATTAATTGTATAAAAAAATAAACTTTTTTCTATTATAAATCTATTTTTTGACTTAAAATTCTAAAAAATTGCAATTCTATTTTAATTTAATTAAACAAATCTTATTGTGACACTAATAATATTACAAATTTACAATTTAATTTAATTCTTAACTAAAAAACAACTTTAGGCCAAAAAAAATTAAATGCTTACTATTATTATTATTATTATTATTGTTGGATTAACATCAAATTTCACAATAAAATATGAATAAAAATAATATTAATAAATTTATTAAAAGAAAAAGATAAAAAATTAGACGCATTTTTTTATTATAAGTCTTAAAAAAAATGCAAACGTGATTTGCTTTTTATGTAAGAAGAAATAATTTTAAATAAAATTATTTTTTAGAATTATATTTTTTATTTTTTAAAAATAAATATAGACTAATAATTTTTTTATATGTTCTAAAAAATCTAATTTAATTATTTCTAAATTAACTTTTATTGTGCTTAATATATATTTTTAAATTTATATGAATTTTTATCAATTGAGATTTAAATTAAAATAATTAAAATTAATGTTTTAGAATTTATTTATGTCATTTATTTAATTTGCCATCGTAAGTTTTTTTTTTTTTTTTTTTTAAATGTCATCTTAAGTAGACAAAAATGTCATTATAATCAACAAGCCGTGTGGAAAATTCCGAACCTGTGGACTTGTAGACTTCATTATAATCAACAAGCCGTGTGGAAAAAGAAACGCTTTGAAATTTGTTTTAGCTATGATGACTAGTCGTTATCTGAACATTGCAAAACCTTCGAAACAGGTTGTCAATTTAAATTACTGAAATTATTTTTTAAAATGTAAATTTAAAAAAAATTATAATATATTTTTTCATTATAATTAATTTTTTAATCAAATTAATGTCGCTGAAATCTAAAACATGTAGAATTACTATGTTTTATTACTATTATTCCACCCGTTTATATAATTATTATATATTGATTTCAAAAAAATAAAGAAAACCTTTATATATATATATATATATATATATATATATATATATATATATATATATATATATATATATATATATAATTATGCCTTATACTTACCAAGTACTTATCTAGTATTTTGGTACTAGGCAAAGCATCTTCCATTAAAATCACCGTGAAGACTACTCTGATTAAAACGGTCTATTTCTTTTTCTTATTGAAGAGGGCGAACTTGTGTACCGGCTAAAAGAGGAACATGATCAAATTAACATATTTACAAAAAAGACTTTTATATAATAAAATTATATATTGAATTCTAATATAAGCAGAATTCTATTTAAACAATTTCTATCATAAAAAATTATTAAACTTATATGAAAATTTGTTAATTTATATCGTATATTACGCACCATATTTCTAAAAAATCTTTGATATTGATGGAGTTAAAACGCTAATTCTAATGTAGTAAAAAGTTACAAGGTACAAATCTTTTAAGTTAAAAAATATTAATAGAGATTATTTAGGTTTAGGAGTATTATGAGATAAAGAAAAATACAATATAAAATAGAATTTTGTTTTAATTTAAATATTAATTATTAAAGATTTTTCTTAAAAAAAAATTGTAACAGCCAATTTGATTATTCAAAATAAAGTCCAATTTGTAATCTAAATTCTAAAATTATCAAATACTAAAAATTATAGTTTTTACTCTAAAAATAAATAAACTATTTATTAATTATTTTTAGGCCTAAAGAATTAATTAAATTATTTTTTAAAAATTAATTTAATTAATTTTATTTTATTAATTTAATTAATTTATGGCCTGAGATAATTAATTAAAGATGGTTATTGGATAATTATCTGAGATAAGGAGGTTGGCAGCAGTTGCAAGCAGTTCAAAGCGGTTTTAAGGAGTGGTCAGGTGATTACAGGTAACCACAGAACGTGGCAAAGTGCGTTCCAATGCCTTTCAGAGTCTTCCAGGTACCTACAAGAGAAGCTATAAGAGTTAGATATTCTACAACGTGAAAAAACCCAAACACCCAACCACTCAATCAATCAAAAAGCAATAGACTCAAGCAGTCTATTTATCTTTAATTTTATCTTTCTTTTTATTTTTTTAAGCTTTGCACTTATTTTCCAAGCCTTGTACTTAAATTTTCAACAATCAAATACAATTCCTAGTTACATTAATTATTCAGTTAAAGTGAAATTTTTGACAAAGCTGTGTTCAGTTTAATCAAGTTCTCACAACTGTTTGAGTGAAGTTAGAGAAGAGAGTAGTTGATACACTCAGTATCTGGTATGCTCGCAATTTCTAAACTATTAGTTAGCCAAATTATTTTCTAACGAAACAATTTTTGGCATGCTTGGTGGGATAAATTCTCACACAGTGTTAAAACAACAATCTCCACCACTGTTCTTTGCCAAAAATTAGCAAATAATATTTGGCATGCCTAGTGAGACTCATTTCACAAATTCTCATGCCAACATTCTACATATTACTATTCTTCATTAAAAATTAGTAAATAATTTTTGGCACGCCTAGTAGGACCGCGGTCTCATTTTATTCGATATTACCGTTATCATTTGCATTTTTTGTAGGCAACACTATGCCTCCAAAAACCAAAAGTACTCTTGGCAAAGAAACTATCGGGTTTCAGGATACGGAGGGGAGTCCTACAGTAGTTGGCCCCAATCTTCAAGTTCCTTTCATGGTGGAATGATTTGAGAAAGGACCAGCTACTCATGGAGAAGAAGTGTAGAATCTAGATGTGTTAGAAACTGTACATACCTTCACCGACGCTCTAACCTAGGAGCAAGGTGGTCAGTTTTTGTTATTATTGAAAGAAACCTCTCAGCAACCATCGCTGATGTCCGAGAGAAGGGCATAAGAAGGCGGATGGATATAACTCTCCAAAAGATTATTTTGTTGATTTAGTTGTTGGTTGAAAAGTTTAATTTATCTATTTTGTTACATTCTGATGGCCAGGTCTCTAGGCCAGAAGAGTCTGATGCAGTACCCAGAGGTGCTAGGGAGCCTGAGAGGCAGGCCCAGTCCTGAACTCCTCAGGGCAGTGCTGCCAGTAGCGAGGAAAGATACTAGCCACCAGACAGGAGAGAAGAACAGGTGGCTAGCCAAACAAGAATACCAGTTCAACTCAGCCACACCAGTGGCAAAACTATTATTCCTACCCAAGTTTTTAATAACTCTAACCCAGGTACTCATCCTAGTGTTCATGATGTTGAAGCAATTGCAGGTCCCTAGGTGGTACCAGCTCTCTAGTACCAATAGGTGTAGATGCCCCAGGTGACCTTTGGCTCTTTTAGCTCAAGAGGCAACAGCTTTAAAGGGACTACAGTTCCTCCTGTGCAGATAGCTCAACCAGTACCAAGACCCTTGCCATAGGTACCAACTCCTGCATTCCAAGTACTTACCATTCCAACTGCATCCTTGGTGACTATGGATTAGAGATGCCATGTAAGAACTGTATGGGCTTGGCCTTAGATAAATTGGCCAACCAAAGTTCCATAAACCATATCCAGACTTTATTGATAGAGAGACCTGTATCTAAGAGGGCACCGTATCCCAGACTTCAGTGTCTTCTCAAGAGAGGATGGACAGTCATTTCTAGAACACGTAGCAAGGTTCATAATCCAATGTGGTGAATTGGCAAATTATGAGAATTTTGCCAGTTGCAAACTAAGATTGTTTTCAAACTTTCTCACTAATGCTGCTTTTACTTAGTACTTTACTCTTTCTAGAAACTCTGTTAATTCCTGAAAGGAAATGGAGAAGTTGTTTCATACTTAGTTCTTTAGAGTTGAGCCAAAAGTATGTGTTGCTGAACTATCAAGGATAACATGAAGAGGAGGAGAATTAACTGATGCTTTTATTGCTTGGTTTAAGAAGATGAGGAATAGGTGCAAGGTGTTCTTACTAAAGACTAAGTATGTAAAGATGGCTCAGTAAGGACTGGACATCAAGCTGAGAAAGAAATTCTAGGGAATGGAGTTTAGAGACTTTTATGAACTTTCTACCAAGGTGGCTGAGTACAAGGAGCCACTAGTGGACGAGTCATACTGTAAGAGAACATTAATAGGGACCTATTACTAAGAGGTAAATAACCATGAACTTGTGCTAGCTGACCTGGTAACTACTGGTACCTGTGTGTGTCTTACTTTAGGTGTTCCGAACAAGCCAACTCCACAGAGGAAGGCGCAATCTGCTTCAAATATATCCCTTAAGTACTCCTTCGATATCAGCAAAATAGAGGAGATTTTTGATTTCCTGCTGAATGAGAAGTTTATTAATCTTCCCCCTAACCACAAGTTACTGACCAAAGAAGAGATGAAAGGGAGAGATTACTGTAAGTACCATGATTCCTGGAACCATAATACTAACAATTACTGGGCTCTCAAAGGAGTGATTCAGGATCATGTCAACAAGGGAATTCTAAAATTCCCTGAAAAGAAAGAAGCAATGTTAATTGATGAAGATCCATTTCCTCTTATAGCTCCCATTAACACAGTCGCTATGGATTTAAGAGGCGTCATCAATGAATTAAGAAGATTGCAGCTTCAGACTAAGGTAGTCCAAAAATCTAAAGGTTCCTATCGCAGGTATTTAGCCTATGGCACTCTCCCAAGGGTTGCGATGGGCTCAGTAAGGAGATGCCTCTAATATGAATCACCATCTAGGAAGTGGCCAGGGGATATGTACTGATACACTGGTATTATATAGATGTTTTTAAGTACAATTGTATAATATTTCATAGCATTTAGAATGGTAATCTCATACATAACCATTAATTTCATTAACTTCTGTAAATTCCATTGCCAAGCTCTAAATCCAATATTTTCTGCATCATTTCAGGTGTTTGGGTAAAGTCTCAGGGTATAAGAGTGCGGAAGGAAACTTGGAAAGGCCAAAAGATTAAGAAAAGCTACTGATACACATTACACGGGTCTGTGACGGGTCATGTAAGCAAAGCCACAAACTCGTGTAACCTACTGCCAGAAGAAAGCCAGAGAGCCAAAGAAGAAGCAAAAGTACATTGGTCGTGTAATCAGACCATTGTAAGCTATGAAGACCCGTGTAAGTCTCTGACAAGCACAAGCTTGAAGAATTCTCTAAAAATAGAAGAACACGGGCCATGTAACCAGACCCGTGTACCCAGCGCGGACCCGTGTAAACTCCTGTGCCTATGTAAGACGCAACCATTCAGCCCTGGGCCGTGTAGTGACACACGGGCCATGTAGTGACACACGGGCCGTGTACCATGCAGCAGCCAGTTTCCTAATTTGAATTCTAGCTCTTGTTTACACACTCTAAACAGACTCCTAATGCTTTTGGGATTCTAAAGACCTAACCTTGGACCAGTCATTATAAATAGAAGCAGAAAATGACAATAAAGGGGCTTTATTTTTGGAGTTCAACCACTTAGCAGAGCTTTTTGGAGTTTTTCAGAAGGGTTTTCATTTTTTATACTTGCGTTCTCCACAACCGTCTTAAAGAGTAGAACACCAACACAGAAGGGAAAATCTCAAGTTCCCCATAAGGATCAAGAAGACTGCTTTCTCTTTCTTCTTTTTCTTTTTCTCTTTCTCTACTAAGACTCTTTTTTTTTTGTTTTTTTTTTTTTTTCTTGTATTGTTGTTGAACTCATGATGAGATTTTTTTATTCGAATTTTTAGAGAACACATTGCAATTGTTATAATGGATAAATATTGAGTTTTATTTATTTGATTTGAGTTTAGTTCTTTGATTTAATTTCTTGTGATCTTAATGCATGCTATTTGTTGGAACTCACTTAGTATTGATTGCAGATATGAATTGAAGGACTGAATGGTAAAGATTAATATTAGAAAATCGAGATCTTGAACTTAGGAAATCTGAACTAGAGATAGGCTGATGACCTTTGTGGAGTCCCAAAATTAATCATAGATCTTAAAGGGTTTTAATTAATTTAATCACCATGAAAGTAGGGTTTAGGTTAATTAAAATACACCTTAAGTGCCTTGAGAGAGGACTTAGGATATCCTAGGATTAATTTCCATTAAAGCAACTATTCTCAATCCGATGAATGGACAAGATTAAAATCCCTAGTAAGGTTATAGTGTGAAATTTTAATTCTGAAATTGCTTTTATAAATAGTTTAATTTAAAAATTACTTTCAACATCTAGAATAGGTTTAACTCATTCTCTATCTATATTCGGTAGCCTAAACAGTTAAAATTGCCTTGTAGCCTGGTACTTGCTAATTAAATTCCTCGTGGGAATGATACTCTGCTCATCACTTTATTACTTGTTAGCGATCCGTGCGCTTACGCTGGTTGAAAAACTAGCAAACAAGTTTTTGGCACTGTTGCCGGGGAATTTTAATTTTAGTAATATTAAGTGATAAGTAATTTAGCTGATTTAGGCAATTTCATTTATTGTTTAATTTTGTTTAAATTGTTTTATTCTCTTATTCTTTCTCAGGTGATTGGTTTGGTACATGACCAGAACAAAATCAGAGGAAGAAGTCTTTAATTTGGATCCAGAGATAGACAGAACTCTAAGAACTATCAGGAGGGAGAGGAAACGTGAAGGACAAGATCAAGGGAATCCAAAAATTCCAAATATGGCCAATAATAAAAACAACAGGCCAAGACTCTTGAAGGACTACGGAGCTCCCTCCATACAAGGATTCCAACCTAGTGTTACAAGACCCACAATGGATGCTAACAATTTTTAACTAAAACCAGCATGGCTCTAGATGATCCAACAGATCCAGTTTGGGGGTTCACCAATAAAAGATCCACACTACCACCTCCAGTGCTTTCTTGCCCTTTGTGACACATTCAAGATGAATGGGGTCTCTGATCAAGCCATAAGACTCAAAGCATTTCCATTTTCCCTTCGAGATAGAGCAAGAAAGTGGTTACTTTCTCAACCAGCTAGAACATTCACTACTTGGGAAGACCTCTCACATGTTTTTCTAGCAAGGTAATTCCCACCTGCAAAGACTGCAAAGTTGAGAGTTGAACCCAACACCTTTAGGCAAAGGGAAGGTGAATCACTCTATGATGCATGGGAGAGATATAAGGACCTACAGAGAGAATGCCCACACCATGGCATAGAAGATTGGGTCCTGGTTCAGAACTTCTATAATGGGCTATTGCCCTCAATAAGGAGCACAGTAGATTCAGCAGTAGAAGGTAACCTGATGGAGAAAACAGTGGATCAAGCACTTGAACTTCTGGAGAGGGTCACATATCACAACTATGAGTGGTCAAATGAAAGGGGCAATACAAGGAGAACAACAGGAATCCTAGAAGTGGATGCCCTAAGCATGATAAATGCTCAATTTGACCAGCTCATAAGGAGGCTTGATAAAATGCAGGCTAATACTATAAGGATTAACAGTCAACATGATGACAGCTATGGAGGAGGATACATGAGTTTAGAGTACAACAGCTTCAATGAACTCCCCACAGAATAGATGAACTATGTGAATAGAACTATGTGAATAATGGAGGGAACTTCAACCAGAGATAGCCCCACAACCCATATTCAAATACATACAACCCTGGATGGAGGAACCACCCAAATTTCTCATGGTCAAATTCTCAGAATCAACCAACAAACAAACAACAAGGGTACAGACCACCAGCACCCCCTGGATTTCAAAACAAGGGACAAAACCCTACACAACCACCACCACTCCCTCAGAACCAACAGCATGAATCAAGGTCAACTATGGAATCCATGATGGAAAGCTTCCTAGCAGCCCAACAATAGCAAAATGAAATGATCAAGCATCTAGCTTCCAGAATGGACCAACTTGCCACCCACAATAAGATGCTTGAAAATCAAATTGCTCAGCAAGCAACCTCTTCAAGCAAAGCTACTGGTAAACTATCTAGTCAACCGGAGATGAACCCAAAGAAGCATTGTAAGGCAGTCACATTGAGAAGTGGAAGAATTTTAGAACAGTTAGAGGAAGTGCCAATAGAGGAAACCTCTAAAAAATCTGAAAGCCAAGCAAAAGAGAAAGTGGAAGAAGCCAAGAAGGATCAAGAGGAGGAAACAAGGAAGAAAAATAAGCTACCAGAGCCATATCAGCCTCCCCTACCTTTTCCTAAGAGATTCCAGAAAGCCAAATTGGATAAGCAGTTTGGAAAGTTTGTAGAAGTTTTATAGAAACTTTATATCAACATTCCCTTCACTGAAGCACTCTCTCATATGCCATCCTACACCAAATTCCTTAAGGAAATTCTATCAAAGAAAAGAAAGGTGGAAGACTATGAGACTGTTGCTCTAACAGAGGAATGCAGTACCATACTGCAAAACAAACTGTCTCCAAAGCTGAAAGATCCAGGAAGCTTCTCCATACCTTGTCTCATTAGCGATAAGAAAATAGACAAGGCCCTCTGCGATCTTGGGGCAAGTGTGAGTTTAATGCCTTTATCAATATGCCAAAAGCTGGAAGTCGGAGAATTGAAACCCACAACAATTTCATTG
This sequence comes from Hevea brasiliensis, assembly GCF_030052815.1. NCBI lineage: Eukaryota > Viridiplantae > Streptophyta > Magnoliopsida > Malpighiales > Euphorbiaceae > Hevea > Hevea brasiliensis. The sequence continues at coordinate 49,818,898 of NC_079509.1, forward strand.
TAATTAGCTAACCGGTCTATTAAATATCATGTGGGAATACTTGAGAACATTCCTATCAAGGTGGGCAAATTCTTCATTCCAGTTGATTTTGTTGTCCTTGAGATGGAAGAGGATGTTCAAATCCCTATCATCTTGGGAAGACCTTTCTTGGCAATCGCCGGAGCAATCATAGACATCAAAAATGGGCGGCTGACTCTCAAGGTAGGAGATGAAGAAGTAAATTCAACTTGTTTGACACAATGAAGCACAAATTCGAACCTGATGAATGCTTTAGAGTTGACATAGTTGACAAGCAAGTAGGGGAGGAATTTCATAAGGCCCATCCTGAAGATCCTCTTGAAGCATGCATTGTGCACAGCCACACAACGAATAATGAGAACACAGAAATAACAGCCTGTGCACAACATTTAGCAGCTCATCCACTCCTACCCTTGGCTCAAGCTTTTAAGGTAGAGGAGTTAAAGGAGGAACATACCAAAAGCAATCCAGAGAAAAATACTAAAAAAGTAAAACTCAAACCTCTTCCCTCTATGCTAAGGTATGCATTCTTGGACTCAAATTCTGAATATCCTGTTATTATTAATGCCAGTCTATCTGAAATAGAAGAGGAAAAATTGCTCAGGGTGCTTAGGACACATAGCAAGGGCATAGGGTATAAAATAGAAGACCTGAAAGGGATTTATCCTTCCATTTGCATGCATAGGATGCCTATGGAAGAAAACAGTAAACCCAGTATTGAACATCAAAGAAGACTTAATCCAAACATGAAAGAAGTAGTGAAAAAGGAAAATTTGAAACTATTAGATGCAGGTATTATATACCCGATCTCTGATAGCAAATGGGTTAGTCCAGTGCATGTAGTGCCTAAGAAAGGTGGGACAACTGTCATTCAAAATGCAAACGATGAACTAATCCCTACTAGGATAGTTACTAGTTGGCACATGTGCATAGACTATAGAAAATTGAATAGTGCCACCAAAAAGGACCATTTTCCTCTTCCTTTCATAGACCAAATGCTAGAAAGATTAGTAAAATATTCCTACTTTTGCTATCTAGATGGGTATTCGGGATTCTTTCAAATTCCTATTCACCTAGAAGACTAGGAAAAGATCACATTCACATGCCCTTACGGAACATTTGCATATAAAAGAATGCCCTTTGGTCTTTGTAATGCCCCTGCTACCTTTCAAAGATGCATGATGGCTATTTTTTTCTGATTATATTGAAAATATCAAGGAAGTTTTTATGGATGATTTTTCTGTTTATGGCACCACTTTTGATGATTTCTTAGCTAACATATCCAAAGTGTTCCAAAGATGTGAAGAATCAAACCTAGTCCTGAATTGGGAAAAATGCCACTTCATGGTAAGAGAAGACATAGTTCTTGGTCATCTGATATCAGAAAGAGGGATTGAAGTTGACAAGGCGAAGGTTGAGATCATTGAAAATATGCCACCACCAATATCAGTAAAAGGAGTACGAAGCTTTTTGGGACATGCAGGCTTCTACAGAAGATTCATCAAAGATTTTTCCAAAATAGCTAAACCATTGACAAATTTATTAAGTCAAGATGTTCCTTTTGATTTTGATGAAAATTGCCTTGTTTCTTTCAACATGATAAAAGAAGCCTTGATCTCAGCACCCATTATTTAACCACCTGATTGGAAGCTACCATTTGAAATCATGTGCGATGCTAGTAATTATGCTGTGGGAGTAGTACTAGGACAAAGGAAAGAAAAAAAGCTCCATGCCATCTATTACGCCAGCAAGACACTTGGTAACGCACAAATCAATTATGCTACCATAGAAAAGGAATTCCTAGTAGTAGTATTTGTAATTGACAAATTCAGATCCTACTTAATTGGGTCAAAAGTCATTGTATTCACATATCATGCTGCCATCCGGTACCTTTTGAACAAGAAGGAGGCGAAACCAAGGCTAATTCATTGGATTTTACTCCTGCAAGAATTTGACCTTGAAATCAAGGACAAAAAGGGATCCAAAAATATAGTAGCTGACCATCTCTCCAGGCTGAAACTGGAATACACAGGAGACATCGAGGATTTGCCAATTGATGATTCATTTCCAGATGAGCAATTATTAGCCTTATCCCTAGTTCCTTGGTATGCTGATTTTGTTAATTTTCTTGTGTGTAGGGTTTTACCACCCAACATGACTTATCAGCAAAAGAAGAAATTTCTGCACGATGTGCGATACTATACATGGGAGGAACCTCTGTTGTACAAGAGATACAATGATGGGCTGATAAGACGATGCATACCGGAATAGGATATAGAGAGTATTCTCTAGCACTGCCATTCATCACCATATTGGGGACACCTTGGCACCATAAAAACAACAGCTAAAATTTTGTAAGTAGGATTTTACTAGCCTAACCTATTTAAGGATGTGAGATCCTTCGTGCTGGTTTGTGATCAATGCCAAAGAATAGGTAACATCTCTAGAAGAAATAAAATGCCACTATACGGTATACTCAAGGTAGAAATATTTGATGTGTGGGGGATAGACTTCATGGGCCCATTCCCCTTTTCTTTTGGAAACAAGTATATTTTGGTTGGTATTGATTATGTGTCAAATGGGTAGAAGCAATAGCCACGCCAACCAACAATGCCAGAGTGGTCACAAAGTTCCTTAAGAAGAACATCTTCACAAGATTTGGTACATCACGAGCGATAATCAGCGATGAAGGAAGTCACTTCTGCAACCAACAATTTGAAACACTATTGAAAAAGTATGGAGTGACTCACAAGGTGGCCACACCTTATAACCCTCAAACCAGTGGTCAAGTAGAAATTTCAAACAGGGAGCTGAAATGAATCCTAGAGAAAACAGTAAACCGCTCAGGGAAGGATTGGTCTATGAAGTTAGATGATGCATTGTGGGCATACCGCACTGCATATAAAACTCCAATTGGAATGACACCCTTTCGACTAATTTATGGAAAATCATGCTACCTCTCTGTCGAACTTGAACACAAAGCCTACTGGGTGATTCAGACCCTGAATTTTGACCTCAAGGCTGTTGGTGAAAAAAGACTACTACAGCTTAATAAGTTGGAAGAGATCCAGTAGGATGCGTATGAGAATGCCAAAATGTTCAAAGACAAGACCAAAAGATGGCATGACAGACGCATAGCAAGAAAAGAAATAAGAGAAGGAGACCTTGTCCTACTCTTCAACTCCAGACTAAAACTTTTCCCAAGGAAGCTGAAATCAAGATGGTCAAGTCCATTTAAGGTTATGCAAATCTTCCCACATAGAGCTGTGGAAATCTAGAGTGAAACCTCAGGAGCATTCAAAGTGAATGGGCAAATGCTGAAACCATATTTTCAAGGAGAACCCATAAAGGAGGGAACCAACTGTACCTTCAACAACCTTCTAGATAGACCATGATAGAACAAAGGCAGAGTCGAGCTAATGACTATAAACAAGTGCTCTTTAGGAGGCAACCCAAAATTTCTATTTTTATTTCTGTTTTTACTTTATTTTATAATTTCCTTTATTTCAACTCTTATTTGTGTTTTGTGTTTGTTTATGCTTTATTTCATAGGCACCCCAAGTCTCAAATCTGTAAAAAGCAAAAAACTAAGGGCAATAAACGAGAGGAGACGTCAAGTCTAAACCATAGAAGAGGAGAATGTACAAAACCAGGGAAGTAGCTCTGTTGCTAACTTTTTCATTCATTTTATGCATAGTGGTAAGCATAAATTTTTCATACAGGAAGAATTGGAGAGTTAGAAAATTACACGAGTCCTGTATTGGTCTTACACGCCCCATGTAACCTTCTGAGATCCGGGAAAAACCCATGCACAAGCCCCAGAAACTTACATGGGCTGACCCCGTATAACATTACACCGGTCGTGCTTTGATAATGGAGAGAGAAACTTTTAATTTGAAGGAGGCAAAGAATTACATAGGTCCTAAATTAAATTTACATGGGCCTTGTAATTCATCTAGCATTACCGTTCTCGGACAGGAAGATACATGGGTCCCTGAGTAAAGTTACACGGATCGTGTAACTCGATAGAAAAGAAAAATCTTGGACAGAAGATTACATGGGTCTTCAGGTCGGGACCCGTGTAGTGATACACGACCCGTGTATCATGTCACAGACATGACTCCTGGGGCGCGAAACGCCCGAAATGAAGGGTCACAATGGCCCTTTAAATTCATCCCACTCCCTTAAACTTCCTCACAATCAAAAGCCCTTCCTCTCCAAGCCTCCTTCTCTTTAAAAACCCCTCAAATCTCCTTCTTCTCTCACATACCCTAGCCTATCCTTCTTCAAAAACCATTAATGGCACCTACAAAAAGACCAGCCCAATGAATGGGCTCTTCCTCAAGGCAAGGAGGCGACTCCACACCTTCTCCTCCTCAGCCATCGCCCTAGCGCCTGAGAACCTGGTAAACCCAGCCACAAGCCGCACCACAACCACCCCAATCACAACCGTAATAACCCCAACCCCAACCATAAGCTGAACCACAAGCACCACAATTCGAGTTTTCCATCGCTTGGCCATTCAGAGACAGCACCTACCTAGACTTGTGTGCCCAGCTGAACAACAGGAGGATTATCTCCACCAAATACATGGACTTTGGGCTGTTGGAGCAAATCAGCCTTTGAAAGGAGATTGACGGACTGCTGGGTGGATTAGATTCACCCAACTACAATTCCCAGCCTACCATGACACCACCCTGGAGTTCCTAGGGAGTTTCAAGGCCACCCTATGGCCGACAGATCGAGAAGATAGGGGACGGATTGAGTTCAGGCTTCTTAGCGTTGACCGCATTATGAACATGGACGAGTTCAATGCGGTGTTTGGCTTTGACAGTGCCGGATTCTAAGAAATTCCACAAAACCGAATGATCTACAACAATGTGGATTTCTAGTGCTCCATCACACCAAACATCAAAGTTTACAACTCCAGCAAATCCAAATCCATCGGCATCACCAGTCCCGCCCTCAGATACATGCACTGACTCTCTGCGCACACTATAATAGGCTATGGGGACAGCCTGGGTATAGTAAACACCAACGAACTATTTTTCCTGTGGTGTATGGTCACTGGGCAGTGCTGCAGCACCAGCTTCTTCTTCTACAGCACCAGCTTCTTCTTCTGCAACCACCTCCGCTGCCTCTGTCACCAGCCTACAGGGCAAATAGTGCTTGGTGGCCTCATCACAACCCTTGAACTCCACTTCAGCTTCGTCCCAAGGCATAACAGGCTGTGCTCTATTGCTGGTATAAGCAGAATCGACCAAACCATCTGCATATCCATGGGGATATGCAAGAAGGTTGGGAACACCTGCTTCCTGGTCGATGCTGAAGGCAATGTCATCCCTAGAAGAGAATAAGCACAACCAGAGCCTAGTGAACCATCAGAGCCATAGGAGGAAGCCCAAGAGCCACTCCACCATGATTCCCCAGCCCAAATGCCTCCCTACACTCCACCCCCGATAGATCCCATCCTTGCCTACCTTCAATGAATGGAGACCACCATCAACATACAACAGGATACAAGCGCTCAAGGATAGTCTCTAGGAGGCCCACAATAAGCTGGACATAATCATGGAGAGACTCGATTGCGAGAGACCATCATCCCCATCAGAGACTTTTTAGAGCTAGGACTTTAGGATAAGATCTTTCATGTTAAAATTTATATGCCCTAATCCTACTCAATGCTCACAGGTCTCTATTGCTTGCTTTTGTCTAAACTTTAAATTTCTTAATACATAATATGCTTTTTGGATAATTATGTATACTATGCTTTAATTTTGCATATTGTGTTGATATTGAGGACACTGCCACATTTGAATTTGGGGTACTGATGCATTTCATGCATTGCATTGCCTAATTATATCCATATCATACTTGTGTATCAAAAATTTAGAAAATTTTGCAAATTTCAAAATTTTGAACTGGCTTTTAACTTAGAACTAAATCTCAAAATTTAATGAGCTAATAATTAGACTCCATGGGATGAGGAATGAATGTATCTAGATAGGCAAAAAGGCTTTAATCTTTGTCTGTTAAACAACTTAATCACCTTAGTAGAGCTAGACTAGTTAAACCCCTTCATAGCTATTAATTTGTCACATTGAACTTGCAAAGTTAGGAGAAAAATTTTGAAATACAAGCAAACCTAAAAATGCCTCACCAGCTCTAGAACATGTCTCTTGGACCTATCAACGCGAAATCCTAGCATATGCTCGATGAAGAGATGATTAAGGCATTCTTTGATATAACCTCACTAAGCCTTAGCCACCCTTTATTAAAATATATATCCCTTACAGCCAACTTGAAGCCTATATTTAACCCTTATAATTTATTGCTTACCCATATTATTTACCTAGCCCCTAGCCTAAACACATATCCTACCATTTTGAGGAAGCTAAATGCATAAGTAAAAAGTATATTAAGTGTAAAAAAAAAAAAAAAAAAAAAAAAGAGAGAGAAGAAGTCCCAAGATAAGTATCATGGAAGCATGCTTGGCACTATAAAAAAACCAAAAGCCCCTACTTTCCATACAAAATCAGTGAATAAACTTAGTATACTTGATATTTTATGCATACATGCTATCCTCATATTTGCATTCCCTAAAAACTTTTCATTGGCAACCAAGTCATCATCCTTTAACCCCATTACAACCCTTTAAAGACCTTTGGATCTTTTGAAAAGTGTATACTACATTAGTGGAGATAGAAAATTAGGATGTGCATATGAAGTTGGAATTTGAATACTCTATCACAATTACCCATAATATAGGCAAATTTGGGGGAGTAAGTGTTTCTCAAGTCTATCCTAATAAAATAGATTATTTGTGACTTATTAATAGCCTTGCATAAAGGGATGATTAGTTGAAACTCCATGAAAAGTGTGAAGGTTTAAGCAGGTAGCTATTGAAGCCCTTATGCCTTGAAAGAAGGGAATTGGTATGAAGGTTGAAGGAGTTCAATTATGTGCATATTGAGTCTATGGTTATGTTTCTAAGTTTTCCCCCTAAAAAGTGTTCTAAAAATAATTTTGATTTTCTTGAGGACAAGCAAAAGTTTGAGTTTGGGGGTATTTGATACACTTATATTATATAGATGTTTTTAAGTACAATTGTATAATATTTCATTGCATTTAGAATGGTAATCTCATGCATAACCATTAATTTCATTAACTTCTGTAAATTCCATTGCCAAGCTCTAAATTTCATATTTTCTGCATCATTTCAGGTGTTTGGGTGAAGTCCCAGGGCATAGGAGTGCGAAAAGAAAATTGGAAAGGCCAAAAGATTGAGAAAAGGTGCTGATACACATTACACGGGTCGTGTAAGCAAAGCCATAGGCCCGTGTAACCTACTGCCAGAAGAAAGCCAGAGAGCCAAAGAAGAAGCAAAAGTACACTGGTCGTATAATCAGACCCGTGTAAGCTATGGAGACCCGTGTAAGTCTCTACAGCACACAATCTTGAAGAATTCTCTAAAAACAGAAGAACACAGGTCGTGTAACTAGACCCATGTACCCAGTGCAGACCCTTGTAAACTCCTGTGCCAATGCAAGATGCAACCATTCAACTCCAGTAAGTTACACGACCCTGGGCTGTGTAGTGACACACGAGCCGTGTACCATGTGGCAGCTAGTTTCCTAATTCAAATTCTAGCTCTTGTTTACACACTTCAAACAGACTCCTAATGCTTTTGGGATTCTAAAGACCTAACCTTAGACCAGCCATTATAAATAAAAGCAGAAAATGACAACAAAGGGGCTTTATTTTTAGAGTTCAACCACTTAGCAGAGCTTTTTGGAGTTTTTCAGAAGGGTTTTCATTTTTCATACTTGCATTCTCCGCAGCCATCTTGAAGAGTAGAACACCAGCACAGAAGGGAAATCCTCAACCGAAGTTCCACAAGGATCAAGACTGCAGTCATTCCTCTTCAGTTCTTTTGTTCTATTTCTCTAAACAGACTCTTTATGTTCTTTTATTTTATTTTCTCTATGTTTGTTGAACTCACCATGAGCGAGTAATTCCTTTATTCTAGAATTAGGAGAGTATCATTTGCAATTGTTATTATGGATAAATATTGAGTTTTATTTATTTGATTTGAGTTTAGTTATTTGATTCTATTTCTAGTGATCTTAATGCATGCTATGTGTTGGTACCCACTTAGTATTGATTGCAGATATTAATTGAAGGACTAAAAGGTGAAGATTAATATTAGAAAATCGAGATCTTGAACCTAGGAAATCTGACCTAGAGATAGGTTGATGACCTTTGTGGAGTCCCAAAACTAATCATAGATCTTAAAGGGTTTTAATTAATTTAATCATCACGAAAGTAGGGTTTAGGTTAATTAAAATACACCTTAAGTGCCTTGAGAGAGGACTTAGGATATCCTAGGATTAATTTCCATCAAAGTAACTATTCTCAATCCGATGAATGGACAAGATTAAAATCCATAGTAACGTTGTAGTGTGAAATCTTAATTCTGGAATGTTTTTATAAATAGTTTAATTTTAAAATTACTTTCAGCATCTAAAATAGGTTTAACTCATTCTCCATCTATATTCGGTAGCCTAAACAGTCAAAATTGCCGTGTAGCCTAGTACTTGCTAATTAAATTCCTCGTGAGAATGATACTCTACTCATCACTTTATTACTTGTTAGCGATCCGTGCACTTGCGGTGGTTAAAAAACCAGCAAACATGTACGCTGGATGACAGGTATCGAGGTGATAGGTACTTGAGTTCCAATAGATATCTAGGTTCCAAGGGAGTCAACAGGAGAGTTGGTCACCAACCGGACCAATTCCCTTAGAAGGATAGAAATACTGCACCTGCTGCTCTTGCAGTAAAATTTCAGAAGAATCGTTCATGGCACTGCCTCTAGTACAACCAAGAAAAAAAATGGTAGGTTGTATGCCATTCCAAATTCCCATAGCCATTGAGCCAAACACAAAAGAGAAGGCTTCAGAGGCAGAGGGAGCAAAAAAAAAAAGGATGAGAAGAAGAAGAAAAAGAAAAGCCTCTGCCAAAAAGCAAATTCAACAGAAAGGCAATAGAGGATTTAGAGTTAGTGGGAAGCTCAAAAGAGATACTAGACCAAGGAAAGTAAGGTAAGAAACTACTTGTTGATTGTGATGTTACTTGCCTGTTATTACTTGTAGCTTTCCAGAAAGAGACGGTGGAGGTATCTGATGAGGTTCTTAAAAACCAGTAGATCCCTTAGAAGCTGAAATATGCAATGAAGTTATCATACAATGCACCAACCTAGGGGAACCAAAGAAAATTGTAATTGATAAACCATCTGAAAGGATGACCAGGCACCTGCATCCCCTGTACATTACAGATCATCTCAATGGCCGTCCCACTTATAGGGTGTTGATTGATAATGGGTCAACAGTTAATAATATGCCACTCAGGATGTTGCCTTTACTAGTGTCCTACGAGTGGAGGTAATTATAGGGAGTAAGTCCTCTAATATTGCATTTTTTGTTGTATGTTCTACTACAACTTTTTAAGCATTATTGGAGAGGGATTGGATACATGCCACCTGGTGCATTCCTTCCTTTCTTTACCAATTTTTGCTGTTTTGGAAAGGAAATGATGTGGAAGTGGTATGGGCAAATGATAAGCCTTTTGTGACTAATTCAAAAGCAAATGAAGCCCAATACTATAATGTAGATATCAGTCCCATTTAGTTTCTTAGGAATAAGGCTCGGGGGGCACCAACTCACAATGCCCCTAGAGAAAGGCATGTGGTGTATGCTAAGACCACAACAGCTTCCTCACCTGAAGAAAAGAAGCAAGAGAGGAATAAAAGGAGCTAACAGAAAAAGATGGAAAGTCACCTACAATCATACCTTACCATTGGCCAATGAAAAAGCCCTTAATTGAAGAGCTCTGGGATGAGTAACAAACATACTCAGGAGGAGTTCGCAGTAGCTGCAATTGCCATATCCAGAGCACAGATGCAATAGCTCCTTGACAAGATGGAGATGGAAGGGATCCTAGAGGTTGGAGGTGCCGAGATTGTAATGCCTTCACTTTAGGTAGTCCGTACATTCTGCTGTTTCGATGACTAACGTCTGTTCAGACAGCTAGGATGTCTGAAACTACACTCAAACTAGAGTGAGGAGGCATAAATTGATTGAATAAAAACCAAGAAAAATTAAGAAAAAAAAATGAATTGCAAATGAGTTAAACGAGCTGGGGTTACAGTGATGGGTAACCGTACGGGGAAGCGACTGTGAAGACAGTTGCTGACCCCAGACTCACGAGGAACCCTAGAGAAATAATTTTTGGGACTCTAATGAATAGTTATTGAGGTTTAAATGACAATAGAAATACCAAAGAAAATTCAGGAAAATTTATTTATCGGTACAGACAAAAAATAACCCGGTGAGCCTAATGAAGGGCATTTTGGTCATTTCAACCCCAGAGTTGAATTTTGACCTAAGTGTCAATTAAAATGAGAGAGATTAAAATACATTAAAATAAATTAAAGTTATGAATTATGATATGAAAAATGAGAAAAGAAAAGGAAAAGAAAAAGAAATAAAAATGCGAATTTAATTATGATGTCATAAATACATAATAAAAATTAAGACCAGTAAGAATTTGACAACCAAGTATAAGAGATAAGAAAGAATATTAAAGGAGACAAATTTGACTGAAAAGAAGTCATCTTCTTCCCTTTCCCACTCCATAGCTGAACCACCATTCTTCCTCACCTTCCACCATTTTTCTTGTTTTCAAGTTTAATTTTCTTAAGCTTTCTCACCCCAAAACCCTAAACCATCTTCACAAAAATTAATCCTCACATCAAGAGGAATATTTTGATGATCAAAAAGTGAAGAAATTTCAAAGTTTATACAACTCAAGAATTGAACTACAAAGAGGTTAGTGCTTTAAACAACCTTCTTTCTTCTTTAACTAGTTGAAGTATGCTAAATGACGAATAATTCTTAAGAAAATAAAAGAAAATTTTGAGTATATGAGGATTTAAATTTTTGGCAGCCTTGAAAGTTTTAGGGGTTTGATAATTTTGGTTTACCTAAACTTGAGTAGTGAGGTTAATTGATATGTTTACATATAAGGGAAGTGAAATTTGCATGAATATGATTGAAAATTGGACTTTGAGTTAGGGTTTGACCTAACTATTAGGGTTTTTGTGGAATTGTTTGGAATTGATCAAATTGAGACTGATTGTTGCTTAATTGAAGTGCTATGAATGACAAATTATAGTTTGGGAATAAGGAGGAATGAATGTAGGGAGTGCATGTTCTTTGCAGGAAATTCGGACCTATGAGTCCAGTGTTTTGTTTGAGCTATAACTGAAAGTGTGTGACTCCAATTGGTATGAGGCTAATTGGAGGTGAAACTAGACTCAAAAAACCCAAATTTTCATGAAGAAATCATGCCCAAATTCTATCCATAAGTTGACCAATTTACTGTCCCAATCCGGATATCCATACACTGAATCTAGAAAAATAACCAAATAAACAGTACATGTTCATTTGGCCATAACTCCCTCTAGACAGGTCCAAATGACCTGAATTTTATATTGTTGGAAAGCTTAGACATAGGACTACAGCTTTTAGTGAGAACACCAAGCTCAGAAATGCCTCTAACCAAATGAAATTACTGACCCAAGTTAGGTCACCAAACTGACCAGAATCAATTCAGCCCATAATTTCCTGGACATAGACTACCTGACCAGTTGTGGCAAAATGGCCATAACTTGGTCTATAAAACCCCAAATCCAATGAAACCAATGGAAAAAATTTCCACAAGACATAGATCTACAACATTGATGACTTGACCAAAACCCATAACCCAAAGGAACTAGGTCAAATGGTTAGAAGAAGTTAACACATCAAAATCTGGAGTTTGACCAAATTACACTTGACTCCAGAATAGTATTTATAGTATATCTTTCACTAGGAAACTTTAATTGGGATGAGCCATACTCATCTGGAACCCTAAGAAACAGGACTCCAACTTTGTTTTAGACATTGTCCTTAAATTATGAACATAAGGACCCTAAAAGTTAAGTCAAAGCTACTGACCTGAACACAGGGCACATGAGTTCAGGCCAGTGATTTGGCTATAATTAATTCTACAAACCTTGAAAAATTATAATTAAAATTTTTAAGTGACTATAAGACATAGGATAACAACTTCTATGAAGAACCTTAAGCCCAAAAATGACTGTAACAGGTCCAATTAATTAGACCAAGACAGACTCTAGAATCTGCCTAATTCTGGACCCAGAAAGAGACAGTGAATCAGTTATGGTTATTTGACCATAACTTGAGTTCGAAAACTTCAAATGACATAATTCAAAAAGGAAAACAAAGAGAAGACATAGAGGGACAACTTCCATGAAGAAAGTATAGCCAAACAGTGGCCACATCTTGGCCAATTGGTTAGATGAATTGAAGACACTAAATCTGGACCTTGAGAAAGGTCCATAAAATAACTAGGTATATGAGATGAAATGAATTGGAATAAATTGTTAAGCATAAAAATAACACGAATTAATGAAATTATAGATACTATTTTGCCCAAAGTACACGTAGACTCATTTATACAGCTTGGATCGATTGGTATACCAATTAGGGACTACATATTGCAGTACTGCCCACGGGAATAATCATTGATAGACAATATATGTCTAAGATGATTATTCTACTGGCTTTATGCCTGCCTGATGGCCATAGTGTCAATTTTCATTATTACTGGCTTATGCCTACTCGCTGGCCTTGTGCCTGATATGACCGTTGTATACTGGATAGACATACGGATGTCTAACTAGTATATTCCCGTGTATCCAGTCTTTATAGTTTGTTATAGATTACTTGGGCACAGTTATGAGAAATAAAATTTTAAATTCAAACTAGTACATGAGAGAACCATTAAAATAAATTATATAAGACCGAATATAATATACATGAATAAAAAGATCCCGATTAACTTAATTGCTTCCAAAGTTTTATAAACATGTAAAAGACTATAAATTCATATAATTGTATATTTCTTCATAATGTTATATGGAGGATAATTATTTCAATTATTTCGATATTTTAATTTATGCACCACTAAGCAATATGCTTAGCGCGTTGGTTTTTCCATCGCGTAGGTACTGGAGAGCAGTAGCAGCAATGGTGCTTAGACCAAACTTGGACCAGATTTGCTACAGTGTGGGCTGTCACCTCATCAGTTATTTTGGTAGGGCTCATGTACATACTATATTTTACATTTTGGTATTGTATGTAATTAAATGATGTAAATAATTTTAGATTGCATATAAATTGTAAATTATTGTATATGTAAACTTTAAATGAATGAAATGTAATTTATTTTCTTAAAATTGATATGGGCATGAGAAATGATATGATGAATGAATAGATGAAAGGAATATAATTTGAATTTAACGGGTAAATAATGGAATCTACCGTGCACTAATAGAACAGATGAGACTTTGTCTGGGTCTCCATAAAAATGAAATGGGATAAAAAAAAATTTACAAGTGAGGTAATAAAATTAAATGGTCATTAAATTAATATTGTACACGATAAGACAGGATAGGGTGCTTCGGCATTGAATGTAGCACTCCTTACTCGGCTACACTGTAGACAGGAGAGAGGTGTCACATTTATTGGTATTAGAGCAAAGGTTTAGACGTTCCTAGGCATAGGTAGACAGAAAGATATAGTATGCATAACAGCATGAGCCTTTACTTAGGAGTCGAGGTGACACTAATGCAAATCTGTTCTTTGTTTGTTTTATAGGATTGATGGAGTCTGATCCTTCAGAGCAAGGTTCTTCCAGACCAGAGAAGGAGAAGGTTGGTAGTCATATACCTAGTCCTAGTCAGGGGCGAGATAGGAGAGAGGAGTCATCTCGTGGTACTGCAGGTAGAGCGTAATAGGCATTCTTGGAGCAGATAACCCAGATGCTCTGCCAGTTTACCGGGGCTATTCCACAGCCTCAACCACAGCCACAACCAGTACAACGGTCTCCACTAGAGAAGCTGAGAAAATATGGGGCCGTCGACTTTATGGGTAAGAAGGAGGACCCAGCTCCTGCTGAGCATTGGCTAGAGCGGACTGAGAGAGTGTTGAAGCAACTACACTGCACACCAGAATAGCAATTAGAGTGCGCTCTGTCGTTACTACAGGAAGAAGCCTACCAGTGGTGGGATATGGTGTCTAGAGTAGTGTAGTCGATAGCGCTTACTTGGGATTTCTTCTTGACTGAGTTCAAGAAGAAATATATTAGTCATATATACTTAAAGGCCAGAAGGAGAGAGTTCTTAACTCTAAGGCAGAGGCAGCTCATGGTCTCTGAGTATGAGAGAGAATTTGTGAGACTAGGTAGATATGCCCGGGAGATAATGCCTTCAGAGGCAGATCGGTGCCATAGGTTTGAGGATGGACTGAACAACAATATTAGACTTATAGTGACGGCACATGAGTATATAGACATCTCCAAGTTAGTGGCTACAGCTCTAAATGTAGAAAGAGTATGAAATAATGAGCAAACTCGGAGAGATAAACAACGAAAGAGGAGTTCTGGGCAAGGTCAGTCCAGTACACCAGTTTCTGAGGGTAAGAGGCCTAAGGGTTCACCAAGCCAGGGCCAAAGACAGAGGTCTCAGTTTACACAGAGAGGAGGACAATCCAGAGCATTAGTGGGGAGTTCTCCAGGCACCGCAGTAGAGGGATTAACCTCCATACCATTATGCACCTACTGTGAGAGGAAGCACCGTGAAGAGTGCCGATTGTTGATCGGGGGATGCTTCCAATATGGAGCTACTGATCATTTCCTACGGGATTGTCCCCATCGGAGTGTTCTTATTGCCCCACCACCGACCAAGAGATCTGCCCCCATAGCTCAGAGGGGTAGATGACCTACGAGGCCAGAGGCGATGGGTACATCACAGAGACCAGCTTCAGAGATGATTGAGTGACCTGAGGCCCATGTAGTCCCTCGTGTATACGCTATGAGGGCACAGGAGGAGCCAGAGCCGGCAGATGTTGTTAGAGGTATATTTCTTATTATAATACTTTAGTATATGTTATGATAGACTCTGTATACGAGATGATAGAGGATACATGCAGTTCCTCGACTATTTATACTGAGTAAATTTCGAGGACGAAATTTTTATTAGAGGGGGAGAATTGTAACGCCCTTACTTTAGGTAGTCCATACATTCTACTGTTCCGACGACTAACATCTGTTCGGACAGCTAGGATGTTTGGAACTACACTCAAACTAGAGTGAGGAAGCATAAATTGACTGAATAAAGACCAAGAAAAATTAAATAAAAATAAAAGAAATAAATTGCAAATGAGTTAAACGAGTCAGGGTCACAGCGATGGGTGACCGTACATAAAAGCGACTGTAAAGACAGTTGCTGACCCCAGACCCACGAGGAACCTAGGGAAATAATTTTTTAGACTCCAATAAATAGTTATTGAGGTCTAAATGACATTAGAAATGCCAAAGAAAATTCAAAAAAATTTATTTATCAGTACAGAACAAAAATAACCCGGTGAGCCTAATGAAGGGCACTTTGGTCATTTCAACTCCAGAGTTAAATTTTGACCTCAGTGTCAATTAAAATGAGAGAGATTAAAATACATTAAAATAAATTAAAGTTATGAATTATGATATGAAAAATGAGAAAAGAAAAGGAAAAGAAAAAGAAATAAAAATGTGAATTTAATTATGATGTCATAAATACATAATTACAAATTATGACCAATAAGAATTTGACAACCAAGTATAAGAGATAAGAAAGAAGATTGAAGGAGACAAATTTGACTAAAAAGAAGTCATCTTCTTCCCTTTCCCACTCCATAGCTAAACTACCATTCGTCCTCACCTTCCACCATTTTTCTTGTTTTCAAGTTTAATTTTCTTAAGCTTTCTCACCCCAAAACCCTAAACCATCTTTACAAAAATTAATCCTCACATCAAGAGGAATATTTTGATGATCAAAAAGTGAAAAAATTCCAAGGTTTATACAAGTCAAGAATTGAACTACAAAGAGGTTAGTGCTCTAAACAACCTTCTTTCTTCTTTAGCTAGTTGAAGTATGCTAAATGAAGAATAATTCTTAAGAAAATAAAAGAAAATTTTGAGTATATGGGGATTTAAATTTTTGGCAGCCTTGAAAGATTTAGGAGTTTGATAATTTTGGTTTACCTAAACTTAAGTAGTGAGGTTAATTGATATGTTTACATACAAGGGAAGTGAAATTTGCATGAATATGATTGAAAATTGGACTTTGAGTTAGGGTTTGACCTAATTATTAGGGTTTTTGTGGAATTGTTTGCAATTGATCAAATTGAGACTGATTGTTGCTTAATTGAAGTGCTATGAATGACAAATTGTAGTTTGGGAGTAAGGAGGAATGAATATAGAGAGTGCATGTTCTTTGCCCAAAATTTAGACCTACGAGTTCAGTGTCTTGTTTGAGCTATAACTGAATGTGTGTGACTCCAATTGGTATGATGCTAATTGGAGGTGAAACTAGACTCAAAAAACCCCATTTTTCATGAAGAAACATGCCCAAATTCTATCCATAAGTTGACCAATTTACTGTCCCAATCCGGATATCCATACACTGAACCTAGAAAAATGACCAAATAAACAATACATATTCATTTGGCCATAACTCCCTCTAGACAGGTCCAAATGACCTAAATTTTATATTTTTGGAAAGCTTAGACATAGGACTACAATTGTCATTGAGAACACCAAGCTCAGAAATGCCTCTAACCAAATGAAATTACTGACCCA
Organism: Hevea brasiliensis; assembly: GCF_030052815.1. Lineage (NCBI taxonomy): Eukaryota > Viridiplantae > Streptophyta > Magnoliopsida > Malpighiales > Euphorbiaceae > Hevea > Hevea brasiliensis. Next base: position 49,835,718 of record NC_079509.1, read on the forward strand.
AGTTAGGTCACCAAACTGACCAAAATCAATTCAGCTTAGAATTTCCTGGACATAGACTACCTGACCAATTGTGGCAAAATGGCCATAACTTGGTTTATAAAAACCAAAATCCAATGAAATCAGTGGCCAAATTTCCATAAAACATAGATCTACAACATTGATGATTTGACCAAAACCCAAAACCCAAAGGAACTAGGTCAAATGGTTAGAAGAAATTAACACATCAAAATTTGGAGTTTGACTAAATTACACTTGAACCCAAAATAGTTTTTATAGTATATCTTTCACTAAGAAACTTTAATTGGGATGAGCCATACTGATCTGGAACCCTAAGAAACAGGGCAACAACTTTGTTTTAGACATTTTCCTCAAATTATGAACATAAGGACCCTAAAAGTTAAGTCAAAGCTATTGACCTGAACTTGGACCCTAAAGACATAGGGCAAATGAGTCCAAGCCAGTTATTTGGCTATAATTAATTCTACAAACATTGAAAAATTATAATTAAAATTTTTGAGTGACTATAAGACATAGGGTAACAACTTCTATGAAGAACCTTAAGCCCAAAAATGACTGTACCAGGTCCAATTAATTAGACCAAGATAGACTCCAAAATTTGCCTAATTCTGGACCCAAAAAGAGACAGTGAACTAGTTATGGTTATTTTACCATAACTTGAGTTCTAAAACTTTAAATGACATGATTCAAAAATGAAAACAAAGACAAGACATAGAGGGATAACTTTCATGAAGGAAGTACAGCCAAACAGTGGCCACATAATGGCCAATTGGTTAGATGAATTGAAGACACTAAATCTGGACCTTGAGAAAGGTCCATAAAATAACTAGGTATATGAGATGAAATATATTGGAATAAATTGTTAAGCATAAAAATAACATGAATTAATGAAATTATAGATACTATTCTGCCCAAAGTAAACCTAAACTCATTTATACAGCTTGGATCGATTGGTATACCAATTAGGGACTACATATTGCAGTACTACTCACAGGGATAATCATTGACAGACAACATATGTCTAAGATGATTGTTCTACTGGCTTTATGCCTGCCCGATGACCATAGTGCCAATTTTCATTATTACTGGCTTATGCCTACCCGCTGGCCTTGTACCTGATATGACCGTTGTATACTGGGTAGACATACGAATGTCTAACTAGTATTCTCCGTGTATCCAGTCTTTATAGTCTGTAATAGGTTACTTGGGCACAGTTATGAGAAATAAAATTTTAAATTCAAACCAGTACATGAGAGAACTATTAAAGTAAATTATATAAGACCGAATATAATATACATGAATAAAAAGATCCTGATTAACTTAATTGCTTCCAAAGTTTATAAACATGTAAAAGACTGTAAATTCATATAATTGTATATTTCTTCATAATATTATACAGAGGATAATTATTTCAATTATTTCGATATTTTTATTTCAATTTATGCACCACTAAGCAATATGCTTAGCGCGTTGGTTTTTCCATTGCGTAGGTACCGGAGAGCAGCAGCAGCAGTAGTGCCTAGACCGGACTTGGACCAGATCTTCTACAGTGTGGGTTGTCACCTCATCAGTTATTTTGGTAGGGCTCATGTACATATTAGATTTTGCATTTTGGTATTGTATGTAATTAAATGATGTAAATAATTTTGAATTGTATATAAATTGTAAATTATTGTATATGTAAACTTTATATGAATGAAATGTAATTTATTTTCTTGAAATTGATATGAGTATGAGAAATGATATGATGAATGAATAGATGAAAGGAATATAATTTGAATTTAACAAGTAAATAATAGAATCTACCATGCACTAATAGAACAGAGGAGACTTTGTTTGGGTCTCTATAAAAATAAAATGGGATAAAAAAAATTCTAAAAGTGAGATAATAAAATTAAATGGACATTAAATTAATATTGTACACGATAAGACAGGATAGAGTGCTCTGGCACCGAATGTAGCACGCCTTACTCGGCTACACCGTAGACGGGAGAGGGGTGTTACAGAGGTCATATATGAAGAAGAATTAGAAGAGAAAGAACCCAAAGAACTGCAACTTCAAGACCTAGACACCAAGAGATGCCAGGTCTTTAGAGGAGCTTGGTGGAGCATAAGTTACCAATCAAGCCTAAGTATAAACCTCACCGCCTAGCACTTAGGAGAATGTCAAGGGAGGTAATCCTAAAGGTGAAAGAAGAGATAGAAAAACTTTTAAAAGTAGGATTTATCAGACCAACTAGGTATAGTTAATGGTTATCTAACATTGTACCTGTAGTTAAGAAGAATGGAAAATTGCGAGTTTACATTGATTTCAGAAACCTGAATGTTGCAATGCCAAAGGATATATATGTGATGCCAATTGCAGACATGCTTATTTATGCTACAGCTAAGAATGAACTGTTATCTTTTCTGAATGGTTTCTTAGGCTACAATTAAATCTTTATTACCTCAAAAGATGTGTCTAAGATAACCTTTAGGCATCCTAGTTCTGTTGGGACGTTTAAATGGCTAGTCATATCTTTCAATTTAAAAAATGTAGGTGTGACATACTAGAGGGTAATGAATGCAATAGTTCATGACATGCTAGAACATTTCATGGAAGTTTATATTGATGACATAGTGGTGAAATCCAAGAGGTCTAATGAACACGTAGAGCACTTGAGGAAAAGCTTCCAGAGGATGAGGCAGCTTCAATTAAAGATAAATCCCCTTAAGTACACCTTTAGTGTCAAAGCTAAAACTTCTTAGGTTTCTTGGTACATCAAAGGGGAATAAAGGTGGATTATAACAAGGCCAAAGCCATATAAGAAGTAAAACTACCTTAAAATAAGAAATGGTTACAGAGATTCCTAAGGCAGGAGAGTGAGTTTAGATGGGAGGATAAGCATCCGTAGGCCTTTGATAGGATCAAGGAGTACCTCACTAGGCTGATGGTATTTGTTCCCCTAAGGTATGGTGATCCATTGAAGCTTTATCTATCTACTACTTTTGATTCTATTGGGTGTCTACTAGCACAAGATAACTAAATGAGACATGAGTAAGCAGTGTACTACTTGAGCTGGAATCTAACAAATACAGAGACCAGGTACTCTCCAATTAAAAAGCTCTGTTTAGCTTTGTATTTTTCCTATACAAAATGAACATTATTTAATAGGTTCTAGGATATACGTAGTTTCACAAATAGATTTAATGAAATACATGTTGCCTAGACCACTAATTACTAGAAGAATTGGGAAGTGGTTATTAGCTTTATCAGAATTCACCTTGATTTATTTTCTCCAGAAAGCTATGAAGGGGCAGGTACTTACAGACTTTCTGGCTAACTATCCATGTGCGGAGACAGTAGACCCAATCGATCAAGGGTTGAATGTTTATAGTACAGAGAAAGAGCCTTAGCCCTTATGGTTTGATTGCTCCAATACAAAAACCTCAGCAAGTGCGAGGATTATCATTCTGTCACCTATTAATACTAGGAAAAATCTATCCTTCAGTCTAGAATTTCAATGTATGAACAACCAAGCCGAATACAAGGCATTAATCATCAGTTTGAAGATCCTTAAAGAATTAGGAGCAAAAGAGGTACAAATTATGGGAGATTCACCGCTGGTCATTAAGCAGCTTACTAGAAAGTACAAATGTGGCAGCTTCTCCCTTGCCTCTTATTTTACTACTACTGTACAAATTCTGGACTGCATTAAGAAAGTTTCTTTCACACATATGCCAAGGGAAGCCAACTGAAAAGCTGATGAGTTTTCTCAGCTTGCTGATAATCTGAGAATGTCCCAGGAGCTGACACACAAGATGATTCTAGTAAGAAAGAGGAAATATCCCTTCATAGAAGAAAGAGGTATACCTATTGATGTATTTAATACTGACTTAGTTATTACAGATAACTGAAGATCCTTATTGAAGAAGTACCTGGGGTCTCCATCAGTGAAAGTACCCCATCACATCAAAGTCTAAGCTATGAACTATTTATTGCTTGAAGGCGAACTCTTTCGAAAAGGCTTTGATGGCCTATTACTCAAGTGCCTTTAAGTCCCCTGAGGCTATGAGAGTGATGCAGTAGTTGCATGAAGGGATCTATGATGTGCACCAGGCAGGTATCAATATGAGATGACTCGTCAGGAGACATGACTATTACTGGCCAAAGACCCTCAAAGACTGCATCACTTATGCAAAAAGTTACCAGCAATGTCAAAGGTATGGTATAGTGAAGAGGACACCAACTGAAGATATGCACCCTATCCTGAAACCATGGCTATTTAGAGGTTGGGCTATTGACCTTATAGGTAAAATTCATCCACCATCTTCAATGAGTCCGACTTTTATTATTATTGCTATATATTATTTCACCAAGTGGGTGGAAGCAGTACCTGCAAAGAAAATGGAATAGAGCGATATGATTTAGTTCATCAAAGAACACATCATCCATAGATTTGGAATCCCCCAAACTATCACAACTGACTAGGGAACAATATTCACTGGTTAAGATATGAAGGACTTTGCAAAGGATTAGGGCATAAAACTGCTCACCTCAACTCCATACTATGCCCAAGCCAATGGGCAAGCAGAAGCATCCAACAAGGTCTTAATTGGTATCTTGGAGAAGATGATCGATAAAAAACCAAGAGAGTGGTACCTGCTCTTATCAGAGATAGATAAGCCCTTATGCATTGACTTATGGGCATGACGTAGTTCTCCTAATGGAGTTAGTAGTGGCCTCAGTCTAGATGAGTACATTTAGGCTATGGCCATGGAGTTGGAAAACTTGGACAAAGTTCGAATGCAGGCATTCAATCACATGGTTGCACAGAAGAAGAAAGTATCAAGGATCTACAACAAAAAGAATAAAGAGGCAGAATTTTTAATAAAGAGACCTAGTTTGGAAGATTATACTACCTGTTAGTGCCAAAGATAGACAGTTTGGCAAATGGTCTCCAAACTGGGAAGATCCTTTCTAGGTGCATTGGGTACATAAAGGTAATGCTTATTGGTTGGCAAGTTTTATAGAAGAGCTATATAAGAAGTCAATCAATGGCAGGCACCTGAAGAAATATTTTCCCACTATGTGGGAAATGTGAGATAATAATTACGGCAGACCCATGGCGTCATTATTGTCTACCCCACAGCTAATATAAGATTCCTTTAAAAATAATGTAATTGAGGTTGACATAACGACTAGATATTTAATGTAGTCACATGTGGAAAGAAAGATTTTATAATCAAGGATGGCTTTTAGGCCACCTGCAATACATATAAATAAATAAAACCAAATATATGGCTTAACATTCAGAGTATAGCTGTCAAAACCAATGATGTCATAAAATGAAATAAATATACTACAACTGTAATCAGTATGCTAGTTCATAAATCTAGGAATCAAACCTACAAATGAGAAAGAATAAAGTCACAGAGGATAGCCTAACAGCTCCAGCAGGAAGACAAGAGGTCTAAGCAGGACTGGTGCCTCCGATCTTAGCTTTTATAGGCATAGTCAGCTCCCTTAGATCCTCCCCCTAGGACAAAATCACACCCTTGTCTATGATCTGCTCGACCAATAGGTCATCCTCTAGCCGCATAAGAGAGACCTCTTCAGTCTTCAACTCCGAGATTTCTGCTTGCAGGCAAGATATCTATCCCTTTAAGTTAGCTACCTTATCCTTGATGGCTTTCACTCTATCCTCTCTCTCTCTCTAGCTTGGACCACATAAGACTAAGCCTTCTGAGCAAGCTCCTTGCACTCATGATGTCAGGTGGTAAAGGTAGCAATAGAAGTAGAAAGAGATGTAAAATACTAGTCCTTCTCAGCATAGGTAGATGGGATCTCAGTAACTTGTCTCTAGGTATCCTGGAGTGATGTGCCTGCTACAATTAGGGTGGATGGAGCAAGGAGCAATGAAGACCTCTACTCCTCAGTATGAGAACCAAGCTTAATGGATAGCAAATAGGGCAGCTAGTTCTTGGCCACTATGACTATGGTGTCAGATGGCCTAACTGTAAGGTAGGTATTGGAGCTACTAGAGTACTGGGCAAAAAAAAGAGACGTCAAGATGTTGGAAAGGATCAACCACATTAGCTAAAAGAGTGACTCTCTAGCCTAAAACAATAGAGGTATTAGGGGTGGAAGAAGTCGCAAGAGCTGGAGCTGAGATAGTGGGTACCTATAGAAAAGAAAGTAAGTACTAGCTCAAATTATAAAAAGTTATAGCAACTGTATACCTTAGGAGAAGTGGGTGAAGGAATATCCCCTTGAGGATCATCGTCATCTCTAATATCTACTACCCTTTGTGTAGAGTGGTCACTCTCATAGGTGGTTGGGCATTATTTCTCCTCACCAGCTCTAAAATATCCCTCAGAAGAAGTATTGCCCATAGACGACATATCTGCACCTGAAGGAGTCCTAGAATTAGTATATACCTCAAGACAATTGTATACCTCAGGAGAAGTGAGTGAAGGAATATTCCCTTGAGGATCATCATCATCTCCAATATCTGCTACCCCCTGTGTAGCATGGTCACTCTTAGAGGTGGCTAGGCCTTATGTCTCCTCACCAGTTCTAGAATATCCCTTAGAAGAAGTATTACTGATAGACAACATGTCTACACCTGAAGGAGTCCTTGGATCAATATCCCTGGCATCTTAGACCTCCACTGGAACTGTAGGGGAAGCCTGAGGCTTCCTGGCCTTAGGAACATGGCCACTAGAATGCCTGACTAAAGGATGAGAAAAACTACCCTACTTTTTTTTTCTGAGGTGGAGGGAACTTCCTGATTTTGGGCTTGTACCTCTTAGCTAGTGCTTTGGTCTTTTTGGGTGGAGGAAGTTATGGCTGGGGAGGAGCACTCTCCCACTTCCTAGAGGGAGGAGTAGGTCTAGAAGAAACTACTTTCAGGGTTGTAGCAGCAGAGGGAGTAGTAGGAGTGCATGGTAGAGAACCTAGAGAAACTAGCAAAAGTTAGTAAAATCACAAGTATAAGAGAATAGAAACAGTAAAATAGTAGATACCTATGGCCAAAGGTTTGACAATAGCTTCATAGAACCTAGAGGACCACCATATCTAAAAGGTGTGACAAAAAGGGTCAACAGCCTCCATAGGAATCATCTGGCACACATCCTGTAGCTACTCAAGCCTCTAACTAGTTCTACCCACATCCACTAGGGAGGATAGGCTAATCCTACTTCCTGCAACTGGGTTGGCATGAATAAGGATGCCAGAAGGAACACCTTGAATGAAACCTAATCAGCGACACTAGAGAGAAGGAATGTATAGCTCTAGTCTAGGTTTCACTATGTCTAGACAGGTACCAAAGGTGGTACCAGTATACAGGTGCCAAACAGCAGTGATAGAGGCCCAATGACTAACAACATCATCTATGAAGGTAGCTCTAAAGCGTATAAGCCAAGTGGGGATGCTAGCAAACTCAAGAACCTCCATGTCATCAAAGGGAGTGAAGTCAAAGAAGTCCAGTACAAGAAGCTAGACCATGTGTCTCAGTACCCAGCTCTCATCCCAGGTACAAGCTAGAGGAGCAAACCTCTTACCAAAAACTCTATCAATAGAGACTGGTGGAGCATTTTCCAGCTCAGGAAAGTAAGAGAATAGCAACAGTTGTAGAATCTAAAAGGCACCGCTCACTTTGCTCAATGGCGCATCCAATACCATGGTGGATAAGGCTAAAAAAACAAAAGCTAGGAGAATGGTACTAAGGGCACAAGGCTGACCTAAGGCGAGAGAGCAAGCTAATGGCAAATATTTAGCTGAAGGGCACCCAGAAGATGGGCAGAAGATAAATCTACAAATCAAGCACCAAATAAATAATGTATGATCAAACTGACTGATGCTTGTGCTACGCTCAATAAGGGCATTGTAAGAGGTAAATTTGTCTAGCTTCTGATATATAAGGGTGACTCTGTAAAGGAACTAGGAACCTTATTACCAATGATAGGCAGGCCTGTCATGACTTTAATGTCCTTTAATGTCCTTCAGTGTAATAGACATAGGCCCCATTGGCAAGATAAAAGAGTTGTAGGTGCTGGACCATAATCTCAAGGAGCCAGCTAGCAACCTAGGATAGAAAGGTGGATTGCATCTGCTCAGTTTGATGAAATCATGTATGCCAACTAGCTTCCAAGTGTGAGAAAAGTGGAGCTGGAGTAGGTTTATCCATGCCTCCCAATTGGAAGAATGCTTCAGCTAAGACGTAATGTCATTTGGATGAGGGAGGGGTTATAGTTCACGACTGAGTAATAACTCCTGGTAGTTTCCTAGAGGGAAAGGAGGCAGTGGGATGTCAAATGGCCAATGTTAACAGCTCCTGCTACAATACCCTGAAAGAAAGGAGTATGTTAGGTACATGGACAAAGAATTTTTGTTAGATAAAGCAAAATAATAAAGGAGCATAAGACTTACTGAAAGGGAACTAGACGATAGGATAGTTCGAACCCTACTAGAGCTGGTACCTGCAAAAGCAAAAGTTGGTACCTAGTGAGACAAAAATTGAACAAAGTTTCCTCTATAAAATGGACAGACAGTTCTTCAAATTTAATAAATAGTCATAAACAATGATCAAACTCAACCTATAGAAAGCTCACATGTATAGTAAGTTTAGAAATAACCTATAGTAGCACGAGAAAATAAGTTAGTACTAGGCTGGGGGAAGGCCAATGGAGTGTAAACTCATAAGGCAATGGAGGTAGCACTTAATCTAGGAACACCACTGCTGATGGGAGAAACCTATGGTATTACTAGCAATACCTATGGAGCCATTGGCACTTGCGAGGTGATAGGTACCTAGGCAGGTACCTAAGTACCAGCCTATACCTGAAAATTAGAAGGAGGGTTCAATGCCATCTCTACAGACATGAGGAACATAATAAGTATTCACAAGCAACAATAGTCAACCAAGAAAATACAAGTACCAACATATAAATACAACATTCATATTTAACAAATACAAGCAAATTGCAAGTACTGTCTACAAGCAAATTGCAAGTACTGTCTATAGATATCAACAAACATAGAGTAGGTACCTATGAAATTCCCAAATCCAGTAACAATTAATAAAACCCATTCATGGTTTCAACCATTACATAGCAAAATAACCTCAAAAAGCAATGAGAGTCACAAATTTATCAAGAACAAGAAGCAAAGAGAATACCTTAAGCTAACAAACTGCAAAATTGATGAAGAATTGACAAGGAGGGGCATCGATATAACTCGTACAAAAGCTAATGAGATGCTAATGAAGGCAATGAATGGCCGAAAATTGGATGAGGAAAGGAGAATGTCGTGAGAAAATCATCCGATGGCCAAGCTTGGAACTAAACGGCGGTGAAGTGGTGAGCCAACAAGGCAAAATGGGCGATGGATGATCGAGGAAGGTGAATGATAAGGGAATTGCCAGCAAGGAAGCTTGAATCGCACTAAAGGGAAGAAAAAGGAGAGGAAAAAAGGAGAAAAGGGAAAGAAGGAATTGAAATAATGGTGTTCTCTTGGGTGATGATGGTTGTGATAGTAAGTTTGTTTTAAATGCCATTGGGAAGGTAAATCTGCAATAATTAAGAGTTTGCAGTTGTTAGAGTTCCGTGGCTATGATAATGTGTAGTGATTAGACTTCTATCAAGAATTGAACTCTTGTTGAATAGAGTTAGCTTGAATTTTGAATTCTCATAAAGATAACAGAGAATATTTGATTATTTTTTAATGGCAGAAGGTGAGATAGATTCAGTTATTGTCCACCTAGAATGGCTAAAACAGCCAATCCAGGTGTGGGGGGCAATTATTTATACCAAAAATAATTAAATTATTTATTAATTATTTTTTGGTCTAAAGAATTAATTAAATTAATTTTTTATGAAATTAATTTAATTAATTTTATTTTGTTAATTTAATTAGTTTGTGACGTGAGATAATTAATTAAAAGTAGTTATTGGATAATTATCTAAGATAGGGAGCCTGGCAGAAGTTCAAAGCGGTTCTAGAGAGTGGTCAGGTGACCACAAGTAACTATAAAACATGGCAAAATATGTTTCAGTGTCTATCAGAGTCTTTCAAGTACTTGCAAGAGAAGCTATAAGAGTAAGATATTTTGCAACGTAGAAAAACCCTAATACCCAACCACTCAATTAATCAAAACAATAACAATTCCAATAGTCTATTTATTTTTAATTTTATCTGTCATTGTATTTTTCAAACTTTATATTTATTTTTCAAGTTTTGTACTTTAATTTTTAGCAATCAAATAAAATTTTCAGTTACATTAATTGTTCAGTTTAAGTGAAATTTTGAAAAAAACTGCATTCAGTTTAGTCAGATTCTCACAACCATTTAAGAGAAGTCAGAAAAGCGCGCAGTTAATACACTCAGTATCTGGCACACTCGTAATTCCTATGCTATTTCTAACGAAACACATAGTAATTATTTACCAAAAACATTATAATAATTAAAAATTTTCGATAAGATAATTTTCTAATTAAGAGTATGATTAACTGAAAATTATATGATGATTATTAGAAATAAATAATGATTACTTTAACATAATATAACGATATTTACTAATACTGTTTTTTTTTTTTTTAAACACATGCATTTTTGTCATTTTAAATCAATATTTGTTAAAATTTTAGTAGTAATTCAACATCGAATTTGACTGCCATCTTAAATTTGGATTCTAAATAGAGCGTATGTGATCCGAATTGAGTGTTCAGGTTAAAATTTTTGAATATGGCTTTACACTTCTGGGATTACGCTCACAACAAGACATCCTATATATTTATGGCATTAGTTTCTGGGTATGTCGAATGGATTTATCAAGATGAAATCTTATCTTGTGTTTGAATTAGAGGTTATAAGAAGTCTCCAAATTGGGTGGAAAGGGGAAGCAATGGTGATGAGATTTTTTTATTCTAATTTCTGTTTAATTAATTACTTAATTAGTTTAAGCAGTAGTGACATGGCTTCTCTGTTAATTTTTTAAAAGATTAGTTAATGATAGGTACAATTAAATTGAAGTTTAAAGTTGAAGTTAAATTTATTAAATATATATACATATAAGTTAATTTATGAAATTAAAATTAATTATATAATTCCGTGTAATCTTTCAACTTTCTACAGAACAAAAGAAAAAAAAAATCTAATAACATGAAAAACAGAAAATCTAAAATAAATTGATTTTTTTAAAGTAAAAAACTAATAAAATGGTATTCGTTGATTTTTATTTTGATTTGTTATATAAAAATTAATTTACATAAGTTTTGATTTTATTATAAAGTAAATATAAAAATGAGAAAAATATTTACTAAATATGTGAATTCTCTAATCAGCAAACTATACCCTACTTCCCTACCAAGGGCCTTCCTATTGCCTCCAAGTTTGTGTAGAGGAACAAAAATCACTTAATTATGAGAAAAGCAACCTTGTGTATAAGAAAATCAAACAATTTATAATCATAAACATATATTTTCCCTTTAAATAAATCACAAGTAAATTTGTAAAATGACGATAATATTTTTTAGTGAATTATATATTTAGATCATAAAAAATTTTTGCTTTGATCTATTATAAATTTAAGATATAAATATATAAAAATTATATATTTAATAAATGGGTTATAATATATATATTATATTTTAAATTTATGGTGGACTAGATCAAAGTAAAAAATTCTATAAAACCATATCAATTTAAGAAAAGACAAGACGCCTGACATTTTTTACCTAATTTGATTAACTGATTAATGAATACTCGTTTTAATTTTTGTTATAAATTAAATTATAACCCAAGTTTCCAAAAGAAATGTACATGACTTGACTCTGATGGTTTCCATTTCATTCCCTGGCAATGGGACCTATTACATTTAATAATTTTTAAATGTCTACACAGTAAGTCCTCCATTGTGACGATCAACCGAAACTTCCCATTTGCATCTCAGCGTGTTCGTGACGATCAAGCATGAAAAATACTATAAAGGTAATCCATTGTGAGATTGTTTGGTGTATTCCTCCATAGTTTAGCTCTAATAGTGAATGATCATGAAAAAATCAATGAGTGCTACTTCTTTTATGCTTGCTTTCCCTTGGTTTCTCTTCGCAGTAACTGTTTTATGTTGGCATGGAAGCTTCAGTGCTGGCTGCACTCAAAGCGAGAGAGAAGCTCTTTTGCAATTCAAGCTTGGCCTTAAAGATCCTTCTAACAGGCTTTCTTCTTGGGGTGGTGATGCGGATTGCTGTGGATGGTCTGGAGTCATTTGTGACAATCTCACCAGCCATGTTCTTGAGCTCCATCTTAGAACTCTTTCTGAAAAAGAGTATTATGCCTTTAATGCCACTGGTGACTATGATAAATTTTGGGAGAGGTCGGCATTCAGAGGTAAGATCAGTAAATCTTTACTCAACTTGAAGAATTTGAAGCATCTAGACCTAAGCAACAATAATTTTGAAGGAATTCCCATTCCCAAATTCCTTGGCTCTATGGGGAGTTTAAGATACCTTAACCTCTGTGGAGCAGAATTTGGGGGAATGATACCTCATCAACTTGGAAATCTTTCAAATTTGCAATATCTTAATATTGGAGATATTTATACTCTTTATGATAAATATGTTGAGAGTTTACATTGGCTCTCTAATCTCACATCATTAGAATTCCTTGACTTGAGTTTTGTAAATCTTAGTAAAGCCTTGGATTGGTTGGATGTGATGAACAAACTCCCCTCTCTGGTAGAGTTACACTTGTCAGGCAGTTCACTAAATCATAAGGCGCCTCCACTTCCCAACGTCAATTTTTCATCACTTTCTGTTCTTGATTTGTCAATGAACAATTTTGATGAATCTTCTGTGTCCAATTGGATTTTTCAAATCACAAAGTTGAGTTCTCTTGATCTTTCATCGAATCTTTTTTTTGGATCAGTCCCTGTTCATCTTCAAAATATAACTTCCCTTAGAGAACTTAACTTATCTGATAATGAGTTCAATTCTTCCATGGCCATATGGTTACATGATTTTAGTCATCTTGAGGCTCTCGGCCTTTTCTCTAATAATTTGCAAGATAGAATTCCAAGTGCCATTGGAAACTTGACTTCTCTCAACATACTGGACTTGGAATTGAACCAATTTGAAGGAGCAATTCCAAGTGACATTGGAAACTTGACTTCCCTAAACAGCCTTGACTTGTCAAACAACACACTTGAAGGATCGATTCCGAGTGCCATAGGAAACTTGACTTCCCTCTACGAACTTGACCTATCAGACAACAATCTTGCAGGAGAAATTCCAAGTGCCATTGGAAACTTGATTTCCCTCAACAGACTTGACCTGTCATACAACAAACTTGAAGGAGCAATTCCAAGTGCCATTGGAAACTTGATTTCCCTCAACAGACTTGACCTGTCATACAACAAACTTGAAGGAGCAATTCCAAGTGCCATTGGAAACCTAATTTCCCTTAGCAGGCTTGCCTTGTCATACAACGAACTTGAAGGAGTAATTCCAGTCACTTTGGGTGAGCTAACTTCTTTGACATCTGTGGACCTTTCCTATAACAAACTCAATGGAAGTCTCCCCATATGTTTCGGAGCCCTTGAAAAATTAGAAGAGGTGCATTTTTCTCATAATTCATTGGAGGGTGAAGTTTCCCAATTTCACTTTACAAACCTTACAAATCTGAAATATTTTGATGGCTCTCATAACCAATTGCTATTAAGAGTCAATCCCGATTGGATTCCCCCCTTTCAACTTCTTGAACACATATCTTTGCAATCTTGGGATGTTGGACCTCAGGTTCCCACATGGCTCCGTTCACTAAAGCATTTAAAATACCTGGACTTGTCAAATTCAAAAATTTCAAGTACCCTTCCCATTTGGTTCCATGACCTCTCTTCAAGACTTTATTACTTTAATTTATCTCATAACCAAATGCATGGAGAGATTCCATATTTGTCCATTGATGATTCTGATTACTCATTCATAGACTTGAGTTCAAATAAATTCGATGGTCAATTGCCTTATATCACTTCCCATCCTGCTTGGATAGATCTTTCCAATAATTTATTCTCCGGGTCAATATCCATCTTTCTATGTGATAGAGTGCATGAGCTGAAGGCTGTAATCCTTAACTTAGGAAAAAATCTTCTATCTGGAGAGATACCTGATTGTTGGATGAATTGGAGATTTTTAGGAGCTATAGTATTTAACGACAACTATTTCAGTGGAAATATTCCTAAGTCCATTGGAACTTTAAGTTATCTTTGGCTTTTAAACCTTCGCAACAATAATCTCTCCGGTGAAATACCATTGTCACTTCAACATTGCTCAGAATTGACAGTACTTGACATAGGTGAAAATGAATTGGGCGGAGACATTTCAGTATTTTTGGAGAAGCAACATTTTTCAAACATGGTTATTTTCAATCTTCGTGAGAACAAATTTCATGGTCACATACCTAAAGAGTTTTGCCGCATGACTTCTTTAAGAATCTTGGATCTAGCTAATAACAACCTCAGTGGTAAAATACCAACATGTGTCGATAACTTCAGTGAAATGGTATATGAAACCTATGATATGGGAGGCCTAATTTCCATTTTCATTGATGATAATGGGTCATTCTATGGGAGTTCCTCAATTATGAAAAAGGGACAAATGATTGAATATAGCACCATCCTTAATTTTGTTCGGAGTATGGATCTCTCAAACAACAAATTATCCGGTGACATTCCTAAAACTATAACAAGGCTTGAAGCATTGCAGTCATTGAATTTGTCACATAATCTTTTGAGTGGAAGAATTCCAGAGGAAATAGGAAATATGCAAAAACTAGAATCTCTTGATTTTTCTCAAAATCAACTTGTTGGAGAAATTCCGCCAAGTATGTCAAGCTTGACATTTTTGAGTTACTTGAACCTGTCCAACAACAAGTTATCAGGAATCATTCCTACAAGCACTCAATTGCAAAGCTTTGATCCATCTAGTTTCAGTGGCAACAAACTTTGTGGGCCTCCACTCACCAAGAACTGCAGTGTTGATGGTGCTACACATCCCATTGGGACAGAAAGAGGAGAAGATGATAAAGGCCCTAAATCATTTTATTGGTTCTATTTCTATGTGAGCATTGCACCTGGATTTGTGGTGGGGTTTTGGGTCGTAGTGGGTCCTTTAGTGTTTAACAGAAGATGGAGGCATTTATACTTCAATCTTCTAGATGATTTGTGGGACAAAATTATGGTGTGGTATTACCTAAATGTTGTTAGAGTTGTGAGAGGTCATGGTTTCTAGAGTTCTATCCAAAAGAAATATATGTGTGGAAAATGTGCTATGGGTGTCTACATAAGTTGGTCAGAGTTTAGCTCTATGTTTGTTGTGAGAGTCTTTTTAAATGGTCATGCAAGTGCTTTGTAATCTTGAATTGTGTTTAATAAAAATTGAAAAGTCCCACTGTTGTGAGGGCTTCGTGTGTGGTTTTCTGATTGTTGTTAAACCAAATAGAAGTTCAACCAAGCTGCATTGACTTAAGTTCAAAGAATTAAATATCGAACAACTTACTGTTCTTAATTTATTACCAGTTCGAAATTTAACAACCAAATGGATGTCCTAGTTCGATGTTTTCTTGTGATATGCAGCAAAAGACAATTGTTGGATAGCTTGTTAGCCTATAAACATCTTCTTTCACTGCTCTTTGCATCTTTGAGCAAATCTTATTTTCTTTTCTTGCTTTGTTCCTTTTCTACATCATTTCAATTCTTAAAGACCACTTCAACTACCCTTTATAATAATTTCTGCAAAATCTCAACATATATAAAAGTGTGGGATACTATGTAAAACAGAGTGGGTAGCCCCTGTGGCCCTGTGTTTGCTTGGTATTTGCCTGAATTTTCACTACTTCTGTACTTGATGATGTTCTTTTTGTTTTCGAGGAAAAAAAAATTCTGGGAGTTTGATGAACGAAAGATGATTAGGTTTAGATGGAATGTGATGAGCTTGTGCTTTGTAACTGAGAATGCATTTCCCTCCCCTGTTTTTAATTGATTTTCATTTTTCATTTTTTTTTTTAAATTTCGTGTAATTGCCTGTGAATCACTAAATTCTAGAGACTAATATATTGATTTTGTTGAATTTTAACTATTTTTATTAAAATTAATGATAACTTAATTGTGATTCTAATGATATAATTAATATATAAATTTATTAGAATGTTAAAAAATTTAAAAATTATATAATTTTATTAAATCTTAAAAATTAAATTATATTTTTTTTTAATTATCTGGAGACTTCCAGCGTCCAATTCATTTAAATATGGGACATCTTCAATTTTTTTTTTATTTATTCTTTTCTTTTCTTTTTCTTTAATAATATATATTATTAAAACAATATTTAACTAAAAAAAATACCAACCGCCTCAAAAAAAAAAAAATTATTTAAAATTTTATTAACTAGTTTGTAAAATAATATTAACTAAAACTTTATCCTTTGCCAATATCATTAAAATAATCAGCTATAAAACTTTATCCTTTGCCAATATCATTAAAATAATCAGCTATAATTTCTTTATTATTTTATTAAAAAATATTTAATTAAAATAATGATAATAATAATTATTATAATAAATAAATAAATAAATGATATTGTGAAAATATAATTATCCCCATTTCATTCTTTTGAATAACAATAAATAATGTATCTCTAAAATTTCTAAAAAATTTTACAATAAATCCTAAATTAAACCGATCCCCAGTTCAACAATCCAATACACCAATATATATATATATATATATATATATATATATATATATATATATATATATATATATATCAATTACCATGACACCAAAATTTATTTTAATATAATAATAATACTTTTAAATAAATTCTTTAAATTATAATAATAACAATAAAATAATATTAAAAATTATAAAATCAATAATGATATTGAGCTCAAAATGTGCCAGCTCAGGTGGGTCAAAAAGTGATTTTAGTTAAAAATATATTAAATGCTCTAAGTTGTTTTATATTTTTAATCTTATTAGTCATTTAAATGGCTTGGCTTGTGGGCCATCTAAACCTTAAAAATCATTTAAATTATTTACTTTTTAAATTTTAATTTTCATCATCTTTTTTCATTTAATCTTAATAAGTAATTAATTTCGAGATTTTAAAATTAAATTGAACCAAAAATTGAAATCAATCTGATTTGATTTAATTAATTACCAAAAACCTACAAAAAATATTTTCTTTACCTTATTTTATTTCTTCTCTAATATTAATATTAATGTTGTTCTCCAATAGTGTCTACATTATTGACTAATTACTAATATATAGTGAATGCTTTTTATGCTTATCTTTAATATTTTACTTTCATTTTATTTATAAAATAAAAAATTTTTCTATTATTTCAATTATTTATATTAATTTAAAATAATCAAAAACTATTAACCTATAACTATTACAAAGAAAATTAAAAATTCTTAATTTTATCCAATTATAATTTAAATAATTAATGATGTCAATAATTTGATATATTAATATGTTAACTTGAATTATTAATTTTTTTATATTATTATTAATTTTATATATTTATTTAATAGCATACCAATTAAACTCTAATATAACTCTGATTGAATTTTAAACTTTTAACCTTTTATCTTCATCGATTCAAAGATCAGACTGGATTTAAAAACCTTGATTAATTCTAATATCCACCAAACTGGTCAGTTGATTCGGATTAACCAAAATCCGAACCACTAACTTGTTTGATCTAATTAAAAATCACGATTTTTCTTCATTTGAAAAAAAAAGGCCTTTTTTTTTAGCAGGTGTCGAACCCTCGACTTGTGGGGAAAAATAAAAGGACATTTCAATATGTACCTTTTTGACATTTAAGATATAGATAATTTATTTTAATGCTATTTTAAATTATTTAATTAGTTTCCTATTAATTTTTTAATGTATAAAAATTTAATATATTAAAATTTATTTTTCATTGATATTAAAATGATTATTTTAATTTTTACTCTAAAATTTTCTTCTATTATAAGATAATAATTACTTGTAAAATATATCAACCTATTAATTATAATAATATATTATTACTGTTTTTAAAGTATTATTAATTTTATAACATATATTAATATTTATCTAATAATACTTTGATTAAGTCTTAGTTTGACCGTAGTTAAACCTTAAAACCTTAACTCTCTATTTTACCAGTTCAATGATTAAATCAAGTTTGAAAATTTTAATATTAATTCATATTGAACTCATTTGATCATAACATTGATTTTCTTATTCACAGAAACCTATTTCTCTTCCTCTTCCTTCATCAAGCATACTGAGTATTCGAATCGAGTTTTACTTTTTTATGTTAGATATCTATTATTTAAATCAATTTATATAAATAATTAATTAAATATGAAATATATATTTTTACAATAATATTTATAAATTTTTATATATTATATTTTAAATAAATAGAGTTTAATTTGAAGTCTATACCATAAAGGTAAAGAGAAGAAAGATAAAATAACTTAGTTGATATATATAAGAATTATAGGTTAAGAAATGGATTAGGAGCAATAACAATACAATCATATATGTTGTAGTTTTAAGTATAATCTAATTACATTTTACTGTGTTTGTGAATATAATTTACAATTTCAAAGTTTTATATTAAAATTATACTCAAATAATAAATATTATTAAACCCTTATATATATAGGAAAGGTCATATGGTCCATAAATCCATAAACCAAATTCTACATGTGTTGAACAAGGTTTTAAACTCGGTCCGATCATTGAACCGCTAAAGACAAAAAGTTAAGGATTTAAATTTCAATGAGATCGAATTGGAATTTAACTGGTATGTTAATGAATAAATATTATATGACTAATATTATATGTAATTAATAATTTTATATATTTTATAAATAATTATTAAAACAAATTTAGATAAGTTTCAATATTTATATTGTGTTAAATCTACAAGAAATAGCCTTAGATCATATGCTTATTGGTTACAAAAAACTCTTTGATGTGCCAGGATTGAATCCTAGCGCCTTCTTTGTAATTTTTTTTTTTTTTTGTTAGAGTGTACTAGTTCAAATGCATTGCTTGTTTCAAACTGGCTAAATTTCTATTTGATTGATTACTCGATAAGTTCACACTGGTTTAATCTGATTATCTGAAATTCAGATTTAACACTTAAATCAGACTGATCACTGGTCTGATTTTCAATTAAATCGATCTGACCAATCAAGCAGATTCAGTTTTCACAACCTTGATTTACAAGGTAATGCTATAATCAATTCATGCATAATATATGGCACTAAAAATTACCTTCAAGCCATCAAGCTTTTCTATAAAGGTACATTAGTCATAAAAATATTCCTTCTCATTAATTAAGGATCTAATTAATGCATTTGAGTTGGCTCAATTTGAGCCATTTAGTACTACTATTGTAAAATTTATATTTAAAAATTGAGGTTTTTTTTTTAATTGCAAAAAATAGAGTTATCTGAGTATGACGATCATAACCTCCTTAAGCCCAAGGTCTAGAGTCACCGGTCACGTTCTCAATTTAACTTAACCCCATAAGAAAAGACCTACCATTAAACTTGAGGTGGCACCCAATGAAATGAATCATTGGACAATCTGCATCCTCCTTCCATTGCACTCCTAAACAGAGACTATTTAGTTATCATGTTAGTGCGAAGAATTGAACTGGAGTGAAATAAGGTCATCTCACTAAGTTAATCACTAAGCTACCACGATTGGTGGTAAAATTGAGGTTATTACAGCACAACAACCAAATGAGGACAATATAATCAGTTGAGTTATTTTTGTGTGCTTAGGTTCTTGACAATCGAACCACATAAATTATTTTCCTGTTTGTTCTATACTCTCAACAAAATTTCATGGTTGATCCAACCAATTTCAAATTGTTTCATCTATAAAGTGATTCGGTCTTATTGTCAGTCTTTTGGCCAATGCATTTCAACAAGATTCCATTTTTCAAGTGATTTTTTTTCCATTAAAATCATCAAATCCATCTTAAGCAAATAAACAAATAAAAATAAAAATTTACCTTTTATTTGGGCTGTTTAGCAATCCAATTTTAATGGATTGATTGGGGTTTACTAGGTTTCAAAATATTTTTCTAAGTCCTTTTTTTATTTAATATCATAATTTTATCTTAATTTTATCTTAATAAAAATCAATAAAATTATCTTTCATTTTGAAGACAAAACTAAAAGGTTTTTTTAAAGGTAAAAAGTCTATTTAAACTTTTTAAGTCATTATAAATAATTACACAAATTTTTAAAGTATTTCAAAATCTAATTAATCTTTACGTATTTCAAATTTCTAAAAATAAATTAAAAAAAATTGAATTATAATTTACCTAATATAAATTCATGGCAAAAGGCCCTTTTAAACCCTTGATAAATAAAACAATAGTCACTTAAATCTTGGTCAAATCAAATAGGTCACTTAGGTTTTAAACTTTTTTAAAATAGTCACATAACTTTTAAAAATAACTCAAAAAAGTCTGAAGGCTTAACACTGTTATTGAATTAAAAAAAAATGACATTTAAGCTCTTACGAAATAAATTAATATTCATTTAAGTCCCATTGAACAAATAATTAAATTTAATTTTAATATTTTAATAATTAAGTTTATAAATAAATTATATTAATTTATATTGTTAATAAATAAATAAAATAATTTTATAAAATCTTGAAAATAAATAAAATTAAAATGTATAAAAAATATTTTTAAAAAAATCCTTTAACTTCAACAAAATATCGAAAAGAATTAAAAATTTTCTTTTCTTTTTTCATCAATCAAACACTATACTTTAATCTTAAAATCTTTTTAACTGGAGGTGAGCATTCGGTTAATCGAACCGAACCTAGCTAAATTTTTAACAAACTAAATTGTTAACTGATTCTAAAAATATTAACCGAACCAAACTGAAATTGAGAGAAAACCTAAATTAACCGAAACAAAAAATATTCGTTTGGTTATCGGTTATAACCGAATTAACAAAAAAAGTAAAATATGTATTTTATATTATTAATTATTTTATAAAATATAAATATATTCTTCTTTATTTATAAAAAATAATAAATATGATTTAATATTAATAAGATAATAATTACAAGTTAAATATTATTGTAAAATCATAAAAATAA
Organism: Hevea brasiliensis; assembly: GCF_030052815.1. NCBI lineage: Eukaryota > Viridiplantae > Streptophyta > Magnoliopsida > Malpighiales > Euphorbiaceae > Hevea > Hevea brasiliensis. Next base: position 49,856,913 of record NC_079509.1, read on the forward strand.
TCATTATAAATAATATAATATTATATTAATTGATTGAAATTCGATTATTTCAGTTACCAAATTAAAGGTAATTGAATCGATGACAGAAAATAAAAATTTTTTATTATTATATTCAATTATAATCGGATAATGCATAACCCTATCTTAACATATTTTTAAGGTATCATTAAAAAATATATGAATATTATTCTATAGGAAAGATAAATAATAAAAGTCATAATATTATTCTATATGTAAAATAAAAATAAATCTATATTTTTATGGCTTTATTCTATATGTAAAATAAAAATAAATCTATATTTTTATGGCTTTTGTTATAATAATATCCATATATATTTTAATGATACTTTTAAAAAATTTAAAGTTTTGAGGTTAAAGTTTATTATTTGGTTGACGGAAAAGAAAGAAAAATCCGAATTCTTTTAGATATTTGATTGAAGTAAAGGATTTTTTTTTTTTTTACTTTTTTAATAAATTTTAAATTAATTATTTATAAATTTTTAACAAATAGAGCAAAATGACTTTTCATGAAATGGTTAAAGATCGAATTATGCATTCGGTCTAAAAATTACATTGTAATTGTAATTTTGTTTATTTTCAATTTATCAAAGAAAATGTTATTAATTTGGCTACAATTGTAATAAATTTTAAAAATTTTATTATTTTATACAAAATTAAAAATTATAGATATAAATGTAAATTCACATAAAATATTTATATTTTTAATCCAATTGGCTTTTTTTTATAGTTTTAAAATGTGAGAAATATTATATAACAGAATCCGTCAACCAACGGTACATTCAACTCACAGTATGCATTTTTTGAAGTATAAAGAATTAATGAATAAATTTCATTCAAAAGCAGTCCAAAATCATTAATTCTAGTTTGGAACCAGCACAAAATCGCAGATCTCAGTTCACCGGAGATATGAACCTAAACTTACCCCTAAAATTCCCCTCACGATTTCAATTCTAAGTTCTAATTCGGTTCGATTTGATTTTAATCAAATTCAACAGTTATATATATTTTTTTCAAAACTTTTAAATGAAAAAAAAAATCAATTTTTGACTGAAACAGAACAAGTTTGCTCTGATTCAGTTAGGGTTTAACACAATTCCAATCCAATTTAAACCAATCTAATTCAGGGACTGAATCGACCCCTGGCCTGGCCTATTTCAACAAGGAGTACAAAATTAGAAGCATAGGCTCAAAGGGCTCACATTTTGTAGAAGATAATCAATCATTTTCTTTTCTGTATTCTATCTGTAATTACAAAGATCAAGAAGGAAACCTAAAGTAAAAATGAAAAGGAGAAAAAGAAAAACGGTACAAACAATCAGGGACAGTAAAACACCTCCACTATATCAAATCTTTTTACATGTACTAACATGTCCCTCTAGTGTCTAGACTATAAAGATGAAAAACCTACATGATTGCTCCTTTCAAGTGAAAGCTTTCCCATCTCATAACTGCCTGGGTTGTAGGCAGGAACTTCTTCAGTAGTTTCTGCCCTTTCAAGCTCCTGCAAAGCTCTCTTTGCATAAACAGTGAAAGCAACGGTGGTAATGATAGCGATAATAAAGGAGATGACATTGTATATGATTTCCAAAGTAGTCAAGTGATAGTTCCCATATTGCACATCAGCAAATGTTCTTATTAGCCGACCACTGCACAAAATTATAATAGAAATTAGAGAAGGGGAAGGAGGGAAGAAAAAAACAATTGGAATTTCATAGTTTTGATAGTGAAACGCCCTTAGCTGAAAAGATCTTTCTTTTGGTTTAAAAAAATATGAAAAGATACAGGAGAAAATTTTCAGTCAAAAATTGAACTTAAAAGTATATTTTTGCCATAAATTTGGTGCAGGTTTCCAAATATTGTGAATAGATTTCTCCTGCAGCTAACTTTACAGCAAAATGAGATATCCATCCTTACTGCATATTTTCATTAAATGAAAACTCACTCACTGGCTAAAAAGTCATAAGAAATCAAAGAGAACGGACCTATAGATGTAGATAAAAGCTTCTGGCACCATTCCAGCAACTGAACCACATAAATATGGCCAAAATCTCATACTTGTTACCACTATTGCATAGTTGAAAATTGTATATGGAAATGGTGAGACCCTAAAGAGCGCAACTACTCGAAATTGATGGAACCAACTGCCTTCACCAGCAAGTCTGATCATAGCAGCTTTCTGGGGCCATCTCTTTAACCATTGCTGAACATTGAAATTCTCAGAAGTTCAGAAGTTAAAATAAAAATAAGATGATCATAGATAGCAAGTTTTCTATTTCATCATAGTTTTATCTTAAAAGAACCAAAAAAAAAAAAATCATCAACTAAAATCATTGGTCTTACATGGATGCGGTCACGGAACAGTAGCCCTATCAAATAGGGCAAGATCATTCCAATAGTAGTTCCAACCATAATTATGACAAATCCGATACCATATCCAAAAATCATCCCAGCCAACCACATGGAAGGTCCTGAAGGAATTAAAAACACAGGGAACAAGGCCAGAGAAGCAATGAGGACAAGGGCAAGGACTGGACGGCCAAAGGCAGTTGCTTCCCATTGCATGATTGGCAAGAGAACCTACAATGAGATTGAGCAAATTTTGGCATGAATAAACTAACATAAGATTTAGGGCACTCTCATCTGAAAAATGTGGATGCATGCATGTGAGTTTGAATTTGCATGTGTGAGCTTAAGCAATTTAAAGATTAAATATTCCAGAGTCCAGACACTGCAAGCTTGCCATAAAGCAGAACAAGAACTAACAGCATTCAAAATTCCCAGGAAAAAAATTTATAGCTACTAATATATCATTCACATTTAAAGACATCCCTTACTTCCTGCCAAATTAAGTTTGGTAACTGCAAAGTTACGTGTCATTCCCTGCAGTGCAATAAATTAAACATGGCACATCAAACTGTGGCTTCAATCATACAAATAAATGCAAGGGTACAACAACTAAGAGCTTGTCTAACCAAAGAATATATAATTATTCTGCAGAAAGCAAAAATTAAATGATGGCTAGAGATGGAAATGTAAGGAGAGAAATTAAGTACCTTCTCAAAAAGAAATGGCACTCCCCATTTCAATAAAATGAGTAGAAGTATAATCAAGAGAATGCATAATGCCAGAGCTTTGATCCACCAAATGAAAGATTTAATTCTTGCATTTGCTTCAGTTTGTAAGATGTGGGTGTCTTCAGGTTCAGCTACTCTTGGTTCATTGGAAATAACAAGCCTAACATATTCACTGTCTTCCCTTAAATTCACAGGATGATGCTCAGAGTTTGCAGCTTCATTTCCAGACACCTCAGAGGTCTCTGGCATCTTCACTAGGATCCCCTGAGGCTATATTTTGCAATTAATAGAAAACCAAGATTAGAAAATGCTAAAAAAAAAAAAAAAGAATCCATCATTCATTGAAGCAAGAACCACCGTATATTATTCAGTGAGCATAAGAAGATAAGAAAATAAAATCTGGGAAGTAATAAAATTTCAAATTTTGGCTCATTAAGTAGTCCAAAACCCCAATAAAAAAAAAAAGCAACCCAACTACCCATAAGCTATGATTAAAAAAATTAAGTAAATCGATAATTACAACTAAAAGAGCCAAAGATGATGCTAAGTTGAATAAAAAAATGATTTAACGAGAAAGTTTTAGGGTTTTAGATTGTAAAAAAGAAATTCCAAAATTGAAGAGCTACTTTACCTATATCTATCTGAAATGGAAATTGAGAGGAGGAAATGGAAATCGGACAGTCCGTCGGAGAAGAAGTCGCCGACGATCTTGGTTGCTTGGTCTTCAGACTTAATTAAACAACAACCAGGAAAGGAAGGAAAGGAAAGAAAAAGCCAATTAAAAAAAAAAAAAAAAAGCTTAGAATTCCAAATTCAAAAACGTAGAACACTCAAAATCCAAATTGCTGACGTCTAAAACTAAGAATTTTTTTTTCAAATAAAATTAAAATTTAAAACGTTTAAAAAAAATGTCGTTTGGACATCGGAGAGGAAGTTTCCGTCCGCCACCACCTGAATGCTGACTTTTCGTTTTCCGTTTGGTGGTATAACCGTGTTTATTAGTTATTTAGCTGTTAGTAGTTAGTCCACCTATTAATTATTTTTTAATTATTTTTACTGCTGTGGACATTTAATATTTCTCATAAATGTGAATGATTTTAAAATAATTATACGATTTGAACTTGATATTTCTTTATTTTTTTTATCTTTTATAAATTAAAAAAAATAAATTACTCTTAATTATATAAATTTTAATTAATTTTATATAAATTTTAATATAAATATTTAATTTAATAATTATAAAACTCATATCAAATTTACATGAAATGTATTTTTTTTCTTTAATTGTTATTCTTTGATATTATTAAGGAAATTGTAGTATACATAGTAATAGAGTGTTTGACTTAGCTGATAAAAATTAACGTATAATGGTTAGAAATTAATTTAAATTTATAAGTATTTAAAATTTTAAAAAATTATTTATTTAATTAAAATATTTATAAATTAATAAATAATTAATATATTTAATAAAAAATAATTTATAAACATATTTATTATTAAAATGACTAAAAAATAGTAAATAAAATTTATGATAAAATTTTTAAAATCAAATGAAAATAATACAATAAAATATTTTGTCAAATTAACTTATAAATACCAAAATGAAATGTTGGATCCTCAGCTTATTTTTTTAACTTATAAGCTCAATTTATAAGTTTAAAAATTATTATAAATAAATAAGTAAGTTTATTTTTAGAGTTTATAAATTAGTTTGATTAGCTCATAAATTAAGATAAATGCTATTTAAATACAATACTAAATAATCAAAAAAAATGATAAGGTAATTATAATAAATAAATTGGAGAATCGAATTTAAAATTTTTATATTTTAAAAATAAAAAAATTAATCCAATTATTTTTAATTGACACATAATTTTACATTTATCTTTTTTGTGAAATCATTTTACATTTATCTGTTAATTATTATCAAATATACTTCAACCAAATGATGTCATAATAATGGTGAAATTTTTGGTGTAATAGAATTATGGACCATCCAAAAACATTTTAAACATTAGAGAAATTCACCCAGTTATTTTTCACAAACTATCAATGCTCACTTTAATATGCCAAAAATTGCCACGTCACGCTGTGGTAAGATAAAATTGATAAAAATTAAAAAAATGTTGAGTTTAATTGATAATTTTAAGAGTTTTTTTTTTTGACAATTTTCTTAATTTATTTTAATTTATATAAAATTTTAAATTACTCTTAAAATTAAGAGCTAATTAACAATTTTATATTAATTTAATAAACTTGAAAATATTTCACCATGAAAATATGATAAAATGTTGAAAGTGAGATAACTAAGATGACATGAAAAGATATAATATAAAAAAATTTATAACCTATGAATATTGATGCGCAATTGGTTCTTAACATAATTAAATGACAAAAAAAAATTATATAGCCAACTTTAACTAGTTTTGGAAATTATTTTATATATTTTAATTAATTATATATAACTTTTATAGTAATTATTTATGAAAATTTTTTTTTAGTCTTTAAATTATGTTAGGGATGACAACATATAAAATATCTATAAAAATTATTTATTTTAAATTCAATTAGTATTTTAAATACCTAAATTCATTCCAAATCTGATTATATTACCTAAATAATATTCAAATTCATTTAAAGTTATATATTTTAATTAATAATCTATCTAAAATATATTTATAATTAATAATTTATATTTTGAAATCTAACAATTTTAGAAGAAATTGCAAAAAAAAAAACCTTGTACTTTTATTTATTTATTTTTTATAATTACACCCTAGACTAATTAAAGTGCTTATTAAATCTTATACCTTTCAACTTTTACCTATTATACTCTATTGCTAATGTAACGGAGCATTTGACGTGGCATCTGCATTAGTGAGATAACAATTTTTGTTAACAGAAAGATAGAATTGGTAAAAATTAAAAGGTTAATGCTTTAATTGGGAATTTTTATAGTCTAAGTAGAAATGCAAAAATTGGTATGATTATTATTATTGTATTTTTTCTAATTTTAACAAATTAAACTGTTTATAATTTTTTGTTTTATGTTTTCTTAATTCTGTTTTTTTTTTTTAAGATTTTTCTTAAGTTTCTCATGTGACTAAAAAAATAAATCAGAATATTTATATTGTTACAAATTAAAAAATAAATAAAATTTAGAATTAAAAGTAATATTAATTATAATAATATATTAGTTTCTTTATTTGTTTTTAAAATAATTATTAAAAATAAAGAATAATGAAAAAAATAATCTATATAGAAGAAGTTCATTATAAACCATTACCGAATTTAATAAATTTAAATAAAATAAAATCAAATTTGGTTGTTTCTCGTTTTGGTTGCCACGTTTTAAAAACGAACAAGATAAAAAAAATGAAAAAAACATAAAATAAAAAGTCAACCAAACAAATGTTTATTTTTTTTTAGAAAAAAAAATGAAAAACCAGAAAAAAGTGATTCCAAACGCACTTTTAAGTAGTAAAAAATTTTTTCGATTATCTCTATATATATATATATATATATATATATATATATATATATATATATATATATATATATATATATATATATATATATTATCGTTACAAGAAAAACGGGGATCAGTAACCTATTTTTCCATTACAAATTCATAAAAATTCATTGCCAAATTATTTAGCAACGAATTTACAATTGATTTCTGTCTGTTGCAAGCGAGATCGTTGTTAATTTGAATAAATTTTAACAACTGTCTCTGAACTTATATGGTTGTAACACTACAGTCATTTAACTTTAAAATATAACATAAAACTCCCTAAACTTTCAAATTTTACATACTAAAATTTCTCTGATTTTTAATTATTGATTTTCAAGTTAGAAACTAATGTGAACAGCTCTTATATGGTGTTTTGTCAATATTTCTCTCTTCTTTTTTATGTAAAATATAAAATTATTCTCTCTACACGTGAAAAATTATTTTGTTTATAGAAAGAAAAATTATTCAATTTACACATGGCTTGAGAGAGAAAAGAGAAATATTGACTAAGTTCCATGCTAGAACTATCCAGATCAATGTCTAACTGAAAAATCGGTAATTAAATGTTAGAGGGATTTTAATGTGCAAAATGTGAAAGTTGATAGGGTTTTATGTTACATTTTTAAGTTTAGGGACTATAATATTACAATTAAATAAGTTCATGGACGGTTGTTAAAATTTATCTTTGCTAATTCACTTAGCAATGAATTTTAGCTTCTATTGCAGTTAGCAACAAATTTTGCAACGAATAATTCCATTGCTGTTGCAACATTTTCCATTGCTAATTTAATTAACTTTAAAATAAATCATAAAAAAATAATCTGTTACTATTTGTAATCGATTTAGCAACAACTTTTTAATCTGTTGCTAATTTAATTGTTATTTAATATTATAAAACTTAAATTTTAATATTAAAATTTAAATTAAAATTCAAAATTTTAATATTATAACTGATTTATAAAATTTTAATTAATGCATAAACTGTCATTAATAGTTATTATAGATACATTATAATGAGAGTAAAAAGTATTATTTAAAAAAAATCATGGTGAAAAAATAAATTGAGGGAAATTATATTAATGAAAATAGAAAATAAAAGATAAATAACAAAAGTGAAGAAAATGATAGGAAAAGTGAGAAAATGAATGAAATAATAGAAGAAAATGATAAGTGAAAATGGAAGGAAATGAGAGGAAATGTGAGAAAATGATGAGAGAATTATGAAGAAAAGGCAAGAAATTAATGATAGAAGATGCAATAAACAGGAAGGAAAAAAAAAATTGATGATAGAAAATTAATATAAAGTGAAGAGAATAAAAGAAAAAGAAGAAAAAAAATTATAGAATTGAAAAGAAAATGAAAGAAGAGGGGAAAAAGATTGTAATGGAGAGAATAAATTAAGCGTGCAAGAGGGAAATGAAAGGTGTGAAGAAATATATATATACGAATTAGCAAAGGATTTTGCTAAATCCGTAGTTAAATATAAACATCAAAATTTATTCCGAAAAAAATAGCAACGAATCCTGAAATTCGTTGCAAAGTATAATTATATATAATTTTGAATTTTTAATGATAGGACTTTTTTCCTCGTAAAATTATCAATGAATTTTAAAATTCGTTACTAATTTAACAAAATAATTTTAATGATAATTACAAAATTTATATAATTAATATTTTAATTTCACAAAAATAGCAATGAATTAGAAACTCCATATCAGTAACGGATTTTATAAATCCATTGCAAAATTAGCAATACATTTTAAAGCTGTTGCTAATTATAATTATATATACTTTTAAAATTTTAATGATGAGATTTTTTTCTTATAAATTTAGCAATAGATTTTAATCTGTTACTAATTTGATAAAATAATTTTAATGATTTTTGATAAAATTTATATAATTATTTTTTTAATGTCACGGAAATAGTAACATATTAGAAACTCTGTTGCTATTAGCAATGAATTTTATAAATTCATTACAAAATTAGTAATGGATTTTAAATACATTAATAAATTTATATAAAAATATTTTTATAATATCAATTTACCACAAATTTTAGCAACGAATATAAATTCATTGCTAAATAGAATTTTGTTTTTGTTACTAAAATGTTACTCCATGTAAATTTATTTCAAAGTTATAACAAAATTAAAAATTAATCATAGAATTCATTATAAAAGTTCGTTGCTAATTCGTGTTTTTCTTATAACAGGTAATATCACCTATTTATGTTTAGAGAAGAGTTAGCAAAAGTACATTGTGATATCATGTCATGTTTTTTCTTAATTGGGGATTAAGATTTATGACAGTATGTAATCATAAGATAATGCGTCATCATTAATACTTGAGTGCAAAGAGTTTTAATGCTATTAAAACTATTAATGTGGCACATGAAAAAAATTTTGACATGTATTTTTTAAAATCCCTTAAAATATAAAAAAATATTATGTAATTTCATTTTTTTTTCTTTTTAAAAGAGTTGAGATTTTGTTTGCACTTTAATAACCTATGCTAATGTGCGTTTACATTTAAAAAATTAAAAAAAAAAAAAAAACCTATGCTAATGTGTGATTAGAAATTAAAAAATTTTAACAAAAAATATTTTATAATTTACATAAAATCAAATCAAATTATAAAATTTTTTAGTAATTTACAAAATTTTATTTTTTTTATTAAAATTAATTTTACCCAATTCAGAGTAATATGATTAGCTCTTTACCTTTAAGATGTAAGGAATAAAGAAAGATTTTAAATTTGAGTTCTCATATATCTATTATAAAATTATTTAATGTTATGATGAGAAATGGAGATAACTGCCTCTTATTGTGTAATTCATCAATTATTATTCAATTTATTATGTCTTTATTAAATTTAAAAATAATATATAATTTTAAATTTTATTTTGTATTTATCAGCATTTAAATTATGTAGCCAAATAAATTTTTTATGGAAGTTTAACACATATTGCAAAAAAAATAACAATTTATTCAACTATTGTTGTAATTAATCTCAATTTACATAATATATGTTGTAAAAGTATAATAATATATTTAGAACTTAGAAAAAAAAATATTTGGGATAAAAATTATATAAATATTTCTCAATTTTTAGGATTAGAAAATAATATACATTTTCTTGTCTTTATTAGGTCATTTATCAATTTTAAAAAAAAAAATAGAAATGATATAAAATTTAAAAAATAAACAAATAAATAATAATAATATTTAAATTATATATATAATTGATAGAAAATAAAATTTTTAATTTTCTGAATTATAAATGTTAAAAAATTAAAAAGAAGAGATAGAAGCTCAAATGATAAATCATAAATATAGCATAAAGTACTAAAAATATGAAAAAAAAAAAATTCAAGCCCCTTCTAATAAAATATTGAAACCTTGGAGTAATTTTCTGTGCTTTTCTATTTATTTATTTTTTTTAATTTATGTGAGTCGGTCACATATATTGACTGCATTTCTAATTCTTTATAATTTCAATTCCATAATCCAAATGAACTCAAAAATATTAGAGTAAATTATATTAAAGTCCTTGATGCTTAATAAAGTGTAAGTTTAGTAATGATTTCATCCTTTAACCTTTATTTTCGTTAATGATTTGATCCTTATATTTTATTTCTATTAATAAATTAATCTTTAAAATTCATTAATTATAGGGACTTTTAGCTGAAAGAAATAAAATGTGAGACCAAATTGTTAATGAAAATAAAATGTGAGGACTAAATCGATATCAAGTTTACATTACAGATTAATTTATAAATTTTGCTAAACTTTAGAATTTCATTGTCATTTATCCAAATTATTACATTACAAACATCTCGCAACATTTAAAAACGATCATAATTTACGAGACATGTGTAAGTTAACTCTAGGGTAAATTAGCTATATGTTAATCTAATTGTAAAGGCTTGGCTTTTGAGACCTTCATGCTTTTAGTGTAACACCCTTGATTTTTAAATTTATTATTTTGTGGGTAAATATTGATATTTTATTTTAATTAAATTTTGAGAAATTATTTGAGATTTGTCGGGTTTTAAAAATCGGATTCGATTTTTCGAAAATACAAAACTTTGATGATTTTTAAAAATTAATTTAAAGACCACGTGGAAAAACTAAAAATATATTTGGACTCTACGAATTTTTCTGAGTTTTTTAGAATTTTTTTCAAAATTTTTGGGCCTCGTTTTTTGTCCCAAGGCAAAGTAAAAAATTTAAAATTTTGTATCCAGAATCGGACCGAACCAGATCGGACCGATTGAATCAGACTGGTCTTTTCTTTTCTTCTTTTTCCCTTCCCTGCGCGTCCCATCTCTCTTCCTCTCTCTCCCGTTTTCTCTCTCCTCCCTCCTCCTCAGGCCGCGCCGCCGCCACTCAGCTCTCCCCACCTCGCCGGCGCGCCGCCCCAGCCTTCCCCCACCGCCGGCTGGCCTTTTAGGCCGCCGAAAACGACGCGCAAAAAGGCGCAATGCTCATCACATCGTTTCGGCTTCCCGGCTGAAATCCGGCTGATCCGGCCACCGATTGGGCCGGATCTTGTGTCAAACACCATCTATACCTCGAGAGCTTTCCATAGACACCAAGAACATCAAAATCCATCGAGTGGTTTGCCCAATTTTTGTCCGTGAAGTTTTAGCCCATTTCGACTTTTGAGCTAGATTTCTAGCAAACCGTGAACCCCACGAGAAAACCGAGAGTACCAGAGCGCTTTACTCGTCGAGAGCTTCGCAGAAATATAAATTTCAAAATTTTCTGACACCATTTTTCTGTGGGTCCCACGAAACTTCGTAGTATTTTTTCGAGCATTAAATGAGCTTAGAAAATTCTGTAAAAATTATATACTAACCCTCGTGTTGTGGCCTTCGTGTAGGTACCTTCAATTCGAGGAAATTCAACGGTTGCCCAGGTTTGTGAATTTCCGGCCAGACAGACCAGCTACCAAAAAAGTCTTGGAATTGGATCGAGATTTTGGCTACCCTACCATTGTCAGACGTTCCGAGCTCGTTTCAGAGATTAGAATCGGCATAGGTAAACCCGAACCTTGCTTTTTCGTAATTTTCTAATGCTTGAATTGGATTAAAAATTCATAAAATATTCGTGGTAGCTCAGAAAATTATGATTCTTTTTGCATTAGTATAGAAATATTGCTAAGGACTGCGGGACAAAGTTTTAGAATTTTTAGAACTCATTTGGGTAGTTTTTGCAAGAGAGTTAAATTATGAGGACTAAACTGTAATTTTACATGTTGCGATTGATGACTGTTTGGATGGACCTAAGAGGGGCTATGTGATGTGATTGAGTTGTGGATATGTGGTTTGTGGATATAGAAGTGTGTTTTAAGCCTTTTTACAGGTTGGGTAGGTTCTAGGTATAGGGGAGACTCTGCCGGATTTTCGGCAATTTGGTCTTTTTTTGGTTTGTATTGAGTCAATTGTATTAAATAATTATAATAAAATTGTCAGGTAAGCCGGGATAGCCTTCTTCCTCCGTCCAGCCGCCACAGTGACTACGGTTAAGCCTGTGAGTAAAATATTAATTTTAATTGTAATTTCGATATTATTATATGTTTAACATGCCCATGCATCACTTATAAATATGTATCTATGTAGTTAAACTCTAGGCACGTTTTATGTTGCATTCATAATTGTTAAAGTGTCATGGATGTTATTGTGGTAATTTAGAGCAGTGTGCGTGAGTTGGAGTGCGTGTGGAATGGTGTTGACTATGGACAGGACGGGTAGACACAGCTTGAGATCTTCGTTGGGACCCGGTCCTTCGGGGTAGACACAGCTTGAGTTCCTCGCTGGGACCCCAATTTGGTTTATTAAGCAAAAGTCCGAGCTTGAGTTCTTCGCTAGCACAATTTGGATTAAGAGGGCTGTATAGGGGATTAGCTTCCATATATGTATTATTTGACATTATCGGGTGTGTGAGTGCTCCAAATTACCTTTTTGCTGTTATGATGTGAAAATATTGCCGATGTTGCATTTCACTCTACAGGGTGCATTAGTTTTAGATAGTTATAGAGAATATGGTTAAAATTGATATTTTACTTAGATAGTTATAGAGAATATGGTTAAACTTGATATTTTACTCTCTGAGTTGAACGCTCACTCCTGTTCATTATTTTTCCAGGCTACAGGAGGATATTTGTTGTGGTTAACCTGTTTTTCTTCTTCGCAGGTCGTTTATTAATATTTGTATAATTCTATTAACTCCTAGAATTTCCGCATGTGTTAGAAATATTTACTTGATTTGGATCTGTAATATAATTACCATGTTGGACCTGTAAACTTATTATATGCATGTATGTTGGACTGGATGAGAGAGCTGAACTTCCATTTATTTTTATGACATTTGAGTATGTGGAGGGTGAGCTGAGCTCCCCAATTGATTATAAATTGTGTTTACAGGTCGAGTGAGTCAAAAACTCCCCGTTGAAAGGTCCATTTTATGGCTGGATTCTGTCCGATTGATTTCTTGAAATTAGGCCCAAATGGGCCTTAGAGTTGGGTTGAAGAATAGTTAGGCTTACTACAGGCCTCGGGGGCTTTAGACTGGCCCAGGTCCTAGTGTCGGTCCGGCCCATAGGTTAGGTCGTGACATTTAGTTTGGCTATATTAGCTAAATTTGGGATAACAACTTTGTGTTAAATATAAGATTTAGGTAAATCTCTCTCATTTGAGTTAGTTTTGGGGTTAAGTTAAATTTGATTAGTTTTAGGGTTGAGTTAAATTTTATTTTATTTATATATTTTTTTTTATATATAGTACCAGAGTCCGTCCTATTTTAATGTTGGGCCATCTGCAGATCTATTTGTCCACAAATTTCATGTCCAAATATTTATATCTAAAAATGAAGGAGGTGAATTGTTTCATATTAGTTTGAGATGAAAACTTTGTGCTAGTGTTTAAATCATGCAAGATAGCTACAAAAATCATATTTTTACCTTTTTGTGCTAAAGACCCATCGTAGACACTCCAATTTTACACCCCTAAATATTTTTAATCCCTTAGAGAGCTTGAAAAAAAGAGTTATTGGGGACTTGTGCTTAATTGCCAAAAGCCGTAGGAATTGGTGCATAAGTCCATTGCATTTGTGAGATTATTTCTTAAAATCTACTTGGAATTAAAATGTGAACGATATGTCATTAGAAAAGTTGACTGCCTAAGCTTTCCATAGATTGGACTTCATTTGATTGCTGAATATAGCCATGTAAATACTATAGTTAGGTTGCATTCCTACTCTAAGTTGTATTCTAATGTATGAGATAAAAATGGGATTATCATCACCTATTGTGATAGGAATTAAAGAGTCACACATACAATACAGAATCCCATTTTATTTTTTATTATTATTATATTTTTATCTTTGTAATCACCATTCTCTAACTTCTATAGGTTAGCAAAGATCCTTGTAAAGCCCCTATAGGCTTTGCAAGTCCTCCATTCTCAAACTTCTATAGTTTAGTGAATACCCTTGTAAAGCTTCTATAGGTTTTGCAACTCATCCATTCTCTTAACTTTCATATGTTAGCGAAGGCCATTACAAGTCTTCGATAAGTTTTCCAGGCTAGCTTCTTCCTTTGACTATTCCAGCTAAGGTGAAGTTACTGTGAGCATACTACCTCTACAGACAACACAAACCCAATGCAATCAAAGCCGCGGCATCTTTATGGAACACTCAGTTGCAACATCTTTTTGGCATGCACAATGGTACTAAGTGTGAGCAGTGTTGTTTTGACGCCAACCTATTTCACACAAATTTCTCCAACACTACTCTGCTGCAAGAGAGTACGCCAAAAAATAACCGAGATGAATGAAGGGATTAATGGCAACATACTCCATGCATAGGATTACTATCCTTAATGAATATAGAGAGAGAAAGTAAATTAAAGCAAGATAAGGTATACACATTTAAACTAACAAAACCTAGCATTTTGCCTATGATTACCATCAAAAAAATAAATTAAAGCAAGATAAGGTATACACATTTAAACTAACAAAACCTAGCATGTCATTTTCTAGTTTGATAGAGTTGGCCTTATTTACCATATTCCCTTGTTAACTATGTTTTTAAATCACTTTCATGCAAAGTTATAAGTTTCCAATTATTAGGAAACTTGATTATCACTCCCGAGTCTTGAATGTTGAAATTAGATACTAGATCATGAACATGAACGAAGTACTTCTATCATTGCCCAACGGTAGCTGATTCTGTTTCATGCTTGCCAAGCAATGTATTTCAGTAAGTTCACTATCAATCGAAAGACAACTTCAAAACTTTATGATGGAAACTGAATAAAGTTTTACATTAATAATTAAAATACAATTATTTGCTTAAATTAAAAATGGAAAGAAATATCAGCCCGGATAATAATATTAAATACATAATCCAATTTACAAAAGAATGAGGGGGTGGTGGGGAGGAAACAAGTATCAGCCAGTGCTACCAGAGAGATCTCCAGAAAGAGCACTTCCATAGGATGCTGATCCTGTTTGTGAAGTTGTACCTACACGGGCTTTTTGAATCTGTCTTATTCTGAAAGCATCTCTTGGTAGTGGCTGGCTTTGGACAGTTGCAGTGTCATCCTCCTCTTGCCCTATAATCACAATAACATATATCAACTTTGAATACAAAAAGTAAGGGTGAATTAATACTACCCTGAGGTTTGGTCAAATATTAGTTAGCCATTGCTTTGCTTTTTCCAAAACTGAACTAAATGGCCCCTAAAATTTGACTTTGTTCTGTTAATTTTTGGTACATTCAGCCGTTAGTCAAAGATGAAAACTAAATGGACTTCCAAATCCTCGTAGCCAAGTTGTTTACGTCCTTAAACACGACACTCAGCCATCAGTTGTGTGGCTGCCAATCAATGCCTAGTTTAATTCCACCAAACTCCAAGCAAAGCATCAATTTTGACATCCTCAATCTCCAAGCAAAGCATGATTAGGTAGAAGAAAGGCGGAGAGGAAGAGGCCTAAGCAATCAGTGAAATCAGAAGACTTTGGTTTGGCATTAGATAGAGAAGAGTGCGCATGAGTGATGGCTTTTTTAATTTGAGAGACTTTTTCACTACCGAGTCAAATCCCAAAATTAGGGATTTTGACAGGACTCTTTGGTACATACTATATAGAGTCAAATCCTAAGGATCATTCCTTTCCGCTTAGAAAAGCAAGGACTGATTAGTATATTTGACCAAGCCCCAGGAGATAATAGTGATTCACCAAAAAAGCAAATATGTAAAACAGAACACCAATAGATGGAGCAGTTTAGTGCGCTCAATTTTAAAATGAGTACAAACACATTTTATTGCTTCAGCATTGTATGTGGCTTCTACCAGTGAATAAATAGGCTATTTAGTGACACAGTGTGGTGATACCAGGAGGTTACACTTAGCATGGCACGTCAAAAAAAGCTTGTGCAACACATGCATGGCAAAGGCTGCACTGACATACGGATTTAAGTGCTAAAGGCTAAATTGCTTTTTATGCATTGCAAGCAAAGATAATCACATCAACTTCCAACACTATAAGCATTTCATCTCTAACACAGTATTTCCTAATACACTTGGTGACTGAGATATATATGATTTGATTCCAAAACCAATATATAACCATAATTATCCATAGTTTTGATGAAGAGGAAAACATACTGTCTAAGTCCTTCCTTTTTCCAGATTGTCTATCTCTCAACTGTTTGAAAGATGAACCACTAGGGACAGGACGAGACTTGCTCGAACCAGAAAGGTCACTTGTAGCAGGAGCAGGGGAAGTCCCTAACTTTCCCGCCTGCCCATTTGGTATGTCACTCTGCAAACAAATTGATAATACAATATCCACATTTGGTGTTGGACCTAGAATCATTCAAGAACAATCCATTAGAAACCAAGGTAATTTCATTCATGATCATTAATCTTGTCACTAAATTTCAATATAACCACTGAACGTCAATTTATATCAACAAAATCACTAAACTTCAATTTTTCAAGGTCTAATCAACGAAGGAAAAACATACTACGTTCACGAGAGTTGTCAATTTTAGCCAATTATTTTAATTTTATCAATTCTACCATCAACTTGTAGGATGAGTTAGTTCACTCATTAAAAAAATTCAGTTTCTCAGTTCGGTTTCGGTTTTAATATTGTTTATTCCCTAGCTCACTGAACTGACCAATATTTACATAGATATTAAAAACAAAAAATTGTAGAACTATCATGTTACAATTTATAGCTGAAATTCTCTCTTAAACAAACATGAGCCAGCTATTCACTATAATATTTTAAATGCCTTACCATGGATTTATAGAAGTGAAGAGATATGATAACTCCTCAATTCTTCCAGATGTAGGACAATGAGAGGAGGCTTGTGCTTCCTTTTATTTATTTAGTTCTTCCACATTTAGGAAGATTGGACAAAAACCTGGAACTTTGTTTGGAAGGTCGCATGGAAAATACAAAGCTTAAATCCCAGTTCATGCCCACGAAGACAATTATAGAAAAAATGTGAGACAATCCCACTTCGGAATCTTGACAGGCAGACCAGGATTTATTTCTCTGTAAATAAAGGAATTCCCCCCACTTCACTACATTAGTTTGAACAGTTAAGGCCAAGTTAGAAAAGCTGGAAAGAATAAATTTTTTTCAAAGTTTGAATGATATCATCTATACTCGTTACATTGATAAATGCATGGTTGACTGACCAGTTTATGCAGGCAACAAAAAGTTAGATGATAATTCTTTAGCAGTTCAGTTTTGGTTTCACAAGTATGTGAACCAAAAGGATTGATTCAGTTTGTGACGGGGAATGGTTCAGTTAACCAGAATATGTTCACTCCTAATTTTGCATGTTTGAAAGGAGGAGAGAGAGTGGAGGCAGTGGGAGAGGACTGAAAGGGAGGGAGGGAAAAGGGTTTAATTGTCATTTTGATTAAAAATTATACTTAGTTCAGTTCAGCAATGAAATCTTTTTTGTCAATTCAAAATTAATTGCTAAAATTGAAGGGTGGAATTGATAAAATTAAAGTTTATAAGTACAATAACCATGGATGAAACTAACCTCAACTGCTATAGCGTGAAATCACATAAATTTGATACCAGAGCAAAGTTAGCATGTAAGGCACGGCTCGTTTTGCTATGCAATTAATGCTTTTTTTATTTTGAGGGAAGTGGAGGGAAAAGAAAAGAAAAGGAAATTCATTTCTTTAATTTCTTTTGTTTGGACAGCAATTAGAAATTATAAAAAAAGAGGGAGGGGAGGGGGGGGGGTGTTGTTGGGGTGTGGTGGGGAACAATGGAAAATGGATTTCCTAATTTCCCTCTAAATCTCCAGCAAATTTCCTACCAATTTGGAGTGAAAAGGAAGGAATAAGAAAGTAAAAAAGTTATGAAGGCTGAAGTTACGAATATATCATTGACACCATATAAATAGTAAAGGCAACATGATAAGGGTATAACAGTAAAAATAGACTTTATAAACTTATTTCTTTTTTTTTTTAATCCACCTCCTTACATAAGGTAACAAAAATGGAAAATAGATTTCTTTTCTTTTCCTTTATTTAATTTGTTTTCATTCCATTGCACAATTAAGGAACCAAAAAAAGACTAAATGATATTTGGACATAAAATCTATTCTTGAATCTATGCAAACAGAAATTAGATATTTCACAAAATCTACGTAAACATAAGTAAGCAGTTTTACTAAAGAAGTAATAGTTGAAAAGCTTCAAAGCATTTTCACTAATCCCATTTCTTTTCCACAAGTTGGGATCATATGTTCTTAAATTACTAGACCTTTTCTCGTGTCAACAAATATATTGGCTAAATTCCTTTAAGCAACAAATGTAATTTCACGTTCACTCTAATATGCATTAGAAAACAATCTAATTAAAACTTAGTCAATTGGAATTTGGAAATTTGGTATGAATTAAATTTTATACATAACAGGCATTGAAGTTCTGAAAGTTACCTTCAACTGAAGGCAAGTTTACTAAAAAAGACATCAGTGCCGGAGGTGTTGCTTTCAATACTTCATCAAATGCATTGGTTGCTCCAGAACCCACCAAACCAATAATGGGATTAGACATGTTGGAAGCAGTAACTAACCCAGGGGTCGTGCTTGGAGAAATTCCAGCCTCTACGATAACAAGATAACTATTAGTTATAGTTAAGATTATATAAGCATGTGGCTCCAATGGTTTGGAATTTTGGAATATAGAATCTTATAAAACAAACATTTATATTGCATGGAAATTAAAGTGAAACACTAAAGAATACATCATCTTAACCAGACTCTTTTCAAAGAAAAATTATCAACACTGATGAATGATGATGCCCAACATTAAACTCTATCGAGCCTCTCAATGAATGCAGGAAAATGTCGACTAATTAAAGCAAAATTTCTGCTGAGACAACAGTATCTACATTTTTAGTCATCTGGTTGGAGTTATCTTTATTTACATCAATATTATTTTAATAAATGTGAACCCATGTTGCTCAAAATAATGGATGAACTAGAAAGAGATGGGTATTGGGTCTAGGCATCTGACCTTTCTCAACTATACACTCTAGGATACAAACACTGATTTAAAAAAACAAAAAAATAAAAATAAAAAATAAAAAAAATAAAAAACACCAAAATTAGATGCAGGCATGTGGATGGACACATCAGGTGTCAACTGTAAACTAGTAAATAGTGCAACAAGTAATTTATGCAAATTTTCAGAATAGACACATATAAATGCAAGCATTCCTGTAAATAATTTAATGAAATAATTAAGTAAAAATAAAAAAAATAAATTCTGTTAAAAAGTAAAATATTAAATATAATAAAAAATCAAATAATAATATTATTTATCACGTCAAAACCATGGGTTAATTTGACACAATACTAAAAATTATTGCTTCAGTTCGGCCAAATTTAAATTTGAGGGTTTATTTGGACAGTCAACCCCTCCTTGTCCCAAATAAAATTCTATACCTACAACAGATGTCCACAGAATCTTTGTTTCAGAGATTTTACCATTTCCAAGACTCTACTATCGTTGTACAAATATCCCATTCAGAAAATTCAAAGTCGTCTACAAAGTTTTGTCTACAAAGTTCCCTTGAATTTAGAAGAACTTCCAGACATTTTTATAACTTTCAGAAAGCAAACTATGGCCGAGTCAAAAAAACAAACCAAACATATCTAATTCGGGTTTGAATTTTAAAAAATTTCAATTAATCAGTTCAGTTCAGTTAATTCATTAAAAAAAGAAAAGTAGTAACCAAACCGACCGAATTTTAATACACACCATTTAACTCTATGCATATGTATGTATTATAAAACCCTAACTATCTCTCATTCATGCTGCCTGCCCACCTCCTCTGTGAGATTACTCTCAAATTCGATTCTCATCCTCCTCTACTCAATCCTTACTCTCAAAATTCTCAATTCCTCATCCTCACTCCCTTAATTCATTGTCATGCCATTTTTCACCTCAATTTCTCACCCTCACTCTCATCTCTCTCTTTCTCACTGCATCGCGAAGGCAAGGCAAAGAATCCCTGCATAAACTCTTCTTTTCTTATTCCAAAAAATAAAAAATGTGCCTTTCTTTTTCTTGATTTAAGTTCTTTTCATTTGATTTCCCATTTTCACATCACTAATCCAAAACAAACAAACAATGACTAAAGGTTTTTTATTTGATTTCCTGTTTTCACATCTTTCTTTTCTTAACGGGTACCAAGGCAACAAACCCATGACTGCTCTGGCAAGAAGTCCATCTAAGCAAGCTCTACCAACAACGATTCAGTGAAGCTAGCTAGTAAATTGTAACTTTGAATGCTATGTCGTTCCTCTGCTTGTACACTGATGTTTAGTTTTTCTTTTTTTTTTTTTATTCCTCCTTTTGCATCAAATTATTTTTCGATTGATATTTAATAGTGAAGCTAGATGGTTAATAGTATTGGGTTTGCGGATTTGTTTCAATTTTTCAGATGTTGAATTGCCCCTCTCATCTCTAGCTTATGAAAGATATTATTTGTGGATGTTCAACCTCAGTTTTACTAGTCCTTTTTTTTGTTGGGCGTAAATTCTGTTGATTGCTTTTTAAGTGTTTGTTTGTTATGTAGGAGTGGTTGCTCCTGAGGTGGTTGCTTGTTTAACCAAGCTTTTAAATTTTTCTTATTTTTCACTCTTTGTTCTGTAAATTGCAAATCTTATTTGTTGATTGCCTTCACCTTGTTTGAATCACTTGCGAGTTGTGAAAGCATCACATAACCAATAGATCAAATTGAACTGACTTATTTTGGTTTGATTCAATTCGGTTAGTCTCTTCAATACGGTTCAGTCCCTTATAAAATAGAAACCACTTTTTGATTTGATTCAGTTTGAAACCGAGGCAACCGATTGCACACCCCTAAAGCAAACTGCATAACAATGCCAATGTGTATTGTAGCATTCAAACTGACACATAATGAGAACTTTGTTTAGAGAATTATGATAAAACCAAAGTTACATACCATGCTTTTGCCTTGGCTCATAAATCACCATACAAGAAGTATCTGGATAAACAACTTTTGCAGATACTGCTGAATTGCTTGTCAGACCTGTACTATCCTTATCTGCATAAATGGAACAACAACAATTAAGAAAGTGATGAAAAAAGGGAAATAAAGATAGATAGAAAAGAAGAGAAAAAGTAGCTATACAATTTTTCAGGAAGAAAAATGCAATTAGTACCTACAATCCCAAGTCCATTAGAAATTGCAGACTTCTCCATTTTCTTACTAATATTTTTAGCAAGCCACTGCAAAAGAACCACAGTAAAGTTTCAAACCAACTATACAGTTACAGAATTTGTAACTCAAAAGGATCTTACACAGTTTAGAATGTTCCTACACATGTTTAGGTAGATTTCTAAAATCAAAAGTGCATGTATAATCTCTATGATAAATAACTAAACAACAAAAACAGCAATTCAACATTTTTTTTTCATTATCAAATAACAATTTATGATGATAAAAGCAACCCCTTGGATTAGTTGACTCAAAGCAATAAATATTGTTTTTGCATTGTTTTGGCTATAATATTCCAAAAGTAACTTTGGCTACGTTTTGCTAAGGCATCCAAAGGAATGCCTAGAGTAGAACAATTGCAATAACCCCTGAAGAAGCCTCAAATCCAACTTTGAGCCCATTTAGGATTTTGGATAGCTTTCTCAGTTTCTCTAGTCAAAATCAAGTCTCTTTTTCAGGTCTTATCCTTAGTTTTAACTGTCAAGGGTATTTTGGTTATTTTTGGTTTTGCTAGATATTGGTTAAAAGTAGTGGTGCATAGATTTTCTTCTGTGTCAAACAGTTATATTGGGCCTTTGTTTGTTATAACATTATATGTAATAATATCATATGATGCTTTGAAGTTCAATTGCTAGATGTATAAGAATTTAAATAACGTCAAAAACTTTTTCAGGGTAGGTATAATGCCTAGGGATGTCACAGCACTCACAACAGTACAGCATTGGAGATATAGTTAATATTTTTGTTGGACAATGATCTCAGAAGCAATTCTAGCAGGCACTATTGTGTAGCGGGCCAACAGTTTACAAGTTTATAAAACTAGGATCTTGCAAGTGCACTATCAAAGTAGAAGCAGTTTGTCATGACAAGAATCTTCTCCATTGAGGGAAAGAAATGTTGATGCCATACAGGAATGAGCTTGATTATCAATCCTCACTTGTTGAGGGGCACACTGATCAAAACAGAACAAACACAGACTGGATATTGATAATGGGCTTAGATCTGCTTTAACACAACGAACCCCTCGCAGAAAAATGCTAGCTAAATATGCTTTTTGAAATATTAAACTAACGAATACATAGTCTCCCCAATGCACTAACAATGTGGGATGTGGGATGTGAATGCTGCATATGATTCCTAGAACCATTGAACATTTGAACTTTTTTTCTTTTCAAATATTTAATACTTCATAACCAAAATCAACAAAGCCCAGCCCTAGATTTAGTAAAATACAGTTCAATAAACTTGTAAAATCACAGCTCAAGGTATAGTTAAGTCCGGTACAATGGTGCCAAGTTCCTGAAGTATGGTTTTCCTTGTTTTCTTTCAACTAAAAGCACCCACATTTAAACCTCTTTTCGCTGCTGTTCAACATACTTTTGGCCAAGAATTTGTATTTCTTTATAGCAGTTGATAAAAACTAAAGTTGATGATGTTTCTAAATGTAGGATTTCAGTGTCAAAGTATCACATGTTCAGCTCCTTGAGCACTAAAATATTGTTTCATATCTTCTGTATTGAAGATCTATTTAGAAGGTTACTTTTTTTACATTTTTTGGGCAACTAGAGTTACATTAATCAATAAATAGAAAATTGTATTAATCCATCATGAAAAAGGTAAGTGCAAAAAGAAGGGGTCATTACCTAGGGATAGTGCAACACAAATTGAGTGATAACAGAAATTTGAAGACAATTTTATCCTCTAATTATTCTGCATGAGTATTCATAATTCCCAAATTTGCACCCATGTGGCATTTCCAAGACTTATACCATTATACTAGGCAATGGCCTGTGGCTCATGTTTGCATTACATCCCCTTGGTGTGCTTTTAATTTAATCCAACATTTTCTACTAAACAGTGTTAAAACAAATGATAATTTAGAAAAGAGTATTCCAAGGTACCTCTTGACGGGATAAATGATCCAAGTCCTTGGAAGAGCATGGCCAAAGATCCATGAAACTATACCGTGAGACGACTTCTTGCAACGAACCCTCTAATGCTGATGCTCCATCTTCACCTGACCTCGAAAGAGCTTCTTTTCTTCTTTGCTCAACCTAAATTACATTATTAATAGTTAAGGCTGAAATTTGACAGAAGAAAACCAAATGTGTGTATGCATATGGCATGAAACTTCTAAAGTGAATATTTTCAATAATTATCAACATCTTTTTGTTCATGGGTAACTGAGTTTGTATTTCAATTTTCATGTACAGATGTGTAGATACCCATCTCTATGTATTACCATGGGAGGGTGAATTATGATTTATGAAACCTCTTCTATTTTCCGGCAAGGATTAGGCTAGTCTCAAATCAGAAAGTAGACTCACCAACCATGCATTGTATAGGTTTGATGCGACTATTGCTTTTATGTGAGGTGTACAATATGACACAGGACAAGCTAGAAAGAGATTATTAGTCATATGTGTCCTTTCATGCATGTGCAATCTGGTTGGTAAGCATCACAAACTCAGAACATTACTAGAAAAACTAAGAGCTAATGCTACATAGCAAATTTGAGCATAAGATTCAGCATAATATAGCTAACTAGAGAGGAAGAAATTATGAGATAAGAAAATGGTAAAAAGGATCTACTATTGCCAAATTGAAGGAAGGCTAAGGCAATCCTAGGGAGAATTTGGATGAGTCAGCAGTTAGGAACTAAGTCCAGGAGTCACGAATAAAGGACGTATGAGGTGAAGGCATTCAAATTGTTTTATAGAGATTTCCCTCTAATGCTTAATGAACTTAAGAATACTGAAAGAAACCAAAAATACGAAACTATACTGCTCTAAGGTCATGGGATATTTATAGATTGAGAAAACAACTCAGACCAAAAAGAAGGTGCCTCTGTACTTAACATTCCATGAAACCATGCTTGTTATGGTACAAAATTTATAAAGATCAAAATGCTGAAAAATGTCACATCTCGTAAAATAAATAAATAAAAATGCTACCTTTAACATGCTAGCTAGATCTCCATATGTTTGCTCGAATTGAGTAAATCGTTTCCAGACCTGCACAAGCATTTGTATGAACATCAATTAACAAAGGTCAATGTAGATATGATATGTGAGAATGAATCAAGATGTATTTGGCATTACTGTTGAAACTACTATTGATAAAAACACTTTTTTAAATATGTTAGTTATAGGGTAATAAATTTTAATTTAAAATTAAATATGACATGTTTCAATCATAAAAACTTTAAAATAACAAAACAACTTTTATTAAACTGTTTTTTTCTCAATAGCATCTAAATGATACTTTTTTTGAAAAGTGATTTTTTGGCTCATAACCTCGATGCCAAACAGGGCCTCAGTGTATGGAACAATATAGCGCAATTTAAGAATAATAATTAAAAAAATCTTGATATTCTGTTGCTTTACCATGGATGCATTCCATTGATTCAATTACAACATTTAGACAAAGGCATGCATCTAATAGCATGACTCATCATAATTCAAACCAGAAAAATTGGATATGGGTGTAGGGTAGAATTTATTACTATCCTTTTTCTCTGACAACCCCTGCTTATACATGGCTTTGGTAGCACCAAAAAGTAAGCTGTTCAAAGAAAATAACTTCAGTTGCTTCTTAAAGAAAAATATCAAGCTTTCCAGGTTAGCCACTCTATCCCTCATC
The DNA here is from genome assembly GCF_030052815.1 of Hevea brasiliensis. Taxonomy (NCBI): domain Eukaryota; kingdom Viridiplantae; phylum Streptophyta; class Magnoliopsida; order Malpighiales; family Euphorbiaceae; genus Hevea; species Hevea brasiliensis. The sequence goes on from NC_079509.1 coordinate 49,881,958, forward strand.
CTCTGTCTCTGTGAGCTTGTGACAATGGTAGTTGTATCACTTCAAAGCATTCTTGGAAATGCATTCTGGTATGTTCTTACAAATTATTTTTGAGAAGTAATAACCTAGCCACAAACAAAAGTACAACCTAAATGGAAGAAAATGCCGACAGCATTGAGCTAGGCATTGAATGAAAAGGACTACTAGGAGGAGTTGAAAAGAAGTCCCACACTGATTTTGACATAGCAAAACGTTCTTCTAAAGGCTTCAAGGTTTGATTTAAAGTTTGAATCTTAAATTTGTATGAAATTACTTGTTAAATTGAAGGATAGATGAGACATTCTAATTTCTATGCTTCAAACAGAGAAATCCCAATGCACTCCAGCTAAGACCTTATTAGTATCACACCTAGAATCTTCCAATTTTAACGGGAGTTAAAAATCTACTAGATTTCTGTAAAATTGTTGTCTATTACTTGAAAAATTAAGCATCACAAGACAGGGTAATTGTAGAATATCCAATAATTCTAAACCAAAATCCACCTTATGCATTATTTAATATTGACACTCGAAGTGAAAGATCCTCTGAAGCTATTCTATATTGAGATAAACCTAAACTATCTTTAGGCACGATATATAGCAAATGTTTGTTCAACCCTCCTTAATCTCCTTAATATTTCAAACATCTTCCTAATATTTTTATTTGTTATGACAATTTAAAAACTTCTCATAACTCGATCTATACCATGAGGATAAATAAATATCTGTTTATTTAACTATAACCACACCATTATATCCTCATAAGATCCCAGAAAATGATATATTAGATACTGAACCTCAACAGATTCTTCTGGTGGCAACGAGCTTAATGCCCTCTCAAACAAAGCCCGGATGTTTCTGTCATCATTCAAACGAGACAAGAAATCTGCATATCTGCAGCATCAACGGGGGAAAATGATATTAGATAAACCATATCATCAATAGCATAATTATGAAAAATCCATGAAAATTATATTTCCCATTAATTGATATCTTATAATTTTTAAGACGAACTGAACTCACTCGAGAATATATACAGGCTCATGCATAAATCGTTTCAATCCTGCTTCGAAAATATTGTGTGCCATCTGCAGGAGAGTGCAACAACAGACAATATCAATTGAATTTCTTCTGTTAAATCTTTTTTTTTTTTTCCTTTTAACATAGAAGAGTTTATTTATTCATAATCAAAGGAAATAGAAATTGGAAGAAAAGATGTCTTCCTCTCAATTTTGCATTAAATAACAACCAAAGACACTACTTTTAAACTTTCTGAAGCAGAAACTGTAGTGAGGCCATAAATTCACAAATTCCTACAAGTTCATAATCGATCTTCATTTATTTGTTGAAAGTACAACCTACGAGATGTGGGATAGTTTGTTAAAGATTTTAGGTTGCATTTTAGAAAGAAATATAGAAATTAGTTTATTTGGGTTATTGTAATTATTTAGGGTATTTTATTAGGGTTAGCGTTCCTACATAAGTTTTATTAGCAGTTCTTTATTGTTAGTTTTATATTTTGAGAGTATGAATTAAATCAAATTTCAGGGCATTGTTTTATTCTACCATGTTTCCGATTTTCTTTTGTGGTTCTACATCACTATGTTAAAGCCTTGAAGGCATAAGCAATAAACAAGAAACAGTGATGCAAAGTTTTAACACTTTTCCCTGTAGAGGAAATATACCTTTGGATCCTTGTCAAGACAAAACGCCATCAAGGCATATGCAACATACACATGATACGTGCAGTTTGGGGATTTGCGAGCATCTAGGAAGTACTTGCGTGCTGCTTCTACCCCTTCATTCCTTCTTAGAAAGCGAATGAACTACAGCATAAAATACCATGGAAAACAATAAATTCAATATTTAAAGCAGCATGGAACAGTCTGATATCAAGTACAAAATAAGCTAAACAAAAACATTCTTTTTTAACCACAGATTAATGACCAATGGTAACCCAAATCAACCAAAGAAGAAAAGGAAAAGAAACTAATTTACAGACTAACTGAAAATATAATGATGTTCACATGTTTGAATATTCTGAAATCCCTATTCTGACATTTGACTGATCAACATTTGCAAATGCATGTTTCTACAATTTTATCTTTGTATTATTTTTTTTCCCCAGAATGACTAAGTAAATCACTAAAAGGCACAGTGGAAATACAATCCAAGTAGGAAAGAAAGAAAATTTAGAATAAATAAACAGCATGAAAGCAGTAGCAACAAAAATATGTCCGCCAAACCATATAAGAGGGTCCTAAGTAAAGTTTCTTGCAAGAGAAGAGAGGCACTTTCTCTTTTACTAAAATGCATCTTCTGTTTTGTTATAGAGTCCCATTTAGTTAGCATAATTATAGGGATGTATATATTTTCCTATTTAACTCCGCCTAAGTAGTTTGCGCTCAGCCGGTCCCAAGCCCGGATAAAGGAGGAGGGTTGCGGTAGGTGACAACCAGCGTAAAAATTTCGTCACACCTTATGATATGGATTCAAATGATATAAACGTTGGGGCGTCCTCTACTAACGACGCGGTATATCGGAGCCCGGGTGTAGTGAGAAATATGCAAGGGTGTAGGGCGTTCACCGAAAGTGACGCGCCATGCCGGCGCCCGGGTGTGGTGTTAAGTGAGCAAGGGTTACCATATCATGGACGGATGTGGGTAAAGAAGTTAGTCCATAGAACAGATAGTAGAACAGATAGTGTAACAGAACACAAGATAGACATAGAAAATAACAGAAGATATCATAGAAAGAGACCAATTAGGAAGCAGCAGAATAGGAGGAGGATCAGGGTTGGTACTTGGAATGTTGTATCACTTACAGGAAAATTAATGAAGCTTGTGGATACCTTGGAAAGTAGAAGGGTGAATATTGCTTGCATTCAGGAGATAAATGGGTAGGAGAGAAAAGTAAGGAAGTAGGTAATTCAGGGAACAAACTGTGGTTTACCGGAAATGAGAGAAACAAGAACGGAGTGGGCATAATCATAGACAGGACATTGAAAGACGCAGTAATAGCTGTGAAAAGAGTAGGAGATAGAATTATACTAGTAAAGCTAGTACTAGGAGGAGAAACAATAAATATAGTTAGTGCTTATGCCCTACAAATAGGACTAGACAGTGAGAGTAAACAAAAGTTTTGGAAAGATATGGATGATTTAATGCAAAGCATACCGAATGAAGAGAATGTTTTCATTGATGGAGATTTGAATGGACATGTAGGAAGTAATAGACAAGGTTATGAGAATGTTCATGGAGGTTTTGGTTTTGGCAGTCAAAATGAGGAGGGAAAAAACATCCTGGATTTTGCTATGGCATACGACTTAATACTAGCAAATACCTACTTTATAAAAAGAGAGTCACATTTAGTGACTTTCAAAAGTGGGCAACATAGAAGCCAAATCGACTTTCTCTTAACCAGGAAGACAAATAGAGCTCTATGCAAGGATTACAAGGTCATTCCAGGAGAGGCTTTAACAAGTCAACATCGGTTGGTGGTCTTGGATGTCAAGTTTAGGAACAATTCAAGTAAGGTCATAAGAAATAGTGTAGCTCGAACAAAGTGGTGGGAGTTCAAAGGAGTAAAGCAAGAGAAGTTCAAAAATGAGCTTCTCAAGTCCGAAGTATGGAAGCTGGGTATGGAGGCTAATGATATGTGGATACAGATGGCATCAAAGATTAGAGAAATAGCTAGAAAAGTATTTGGAGATTCTAAAGGACATGGACCACCCTCAAAGTAGAGATGGTGGTGGAATGAAGAAGTACAAAAGGCAATGAAGAGAAAAAGAAAATGGTATAAGAAATTACCTAAATGTGATAATAATGAGGCATATGAATAGTACAAGATAGCAAAGAAAGAGGCAAAAAAGGCAGTTAGTCAAGCAAGAGCACAGGCTTTTGAAAAGTTATATGAGAAACTTGGAACTAAAGAAGAGGAGAAAGATATTTATAGATTAGCAAGGAGGAGAGAAAGGAAATGTCAAGATCTTAATCAAGTTAGGTGCATTAAGGATAAAGAAGGAAAAGTGTTGGTGAAAGATGAGGACATTAAAGAAAGATGGAGAAATTATTTTAATGATCTCTTTAATAATAGTCAAAATGGTAATAGCGTAAATATAGACTATAGAACAATAGAAAAAAATGTGAATTATACTAGAAGGATTAGATCTTTAGAAGTAAAGGAAGCACTTAAGAGAATGAAAGTGAGTAAAGCCTGTGAACCCGATGAAATACCAATTGAAGTGTGGAAGTGTTTGGGAGATATGGAAGTAGCATGGTTAACTAAATTATTTAATAAGATTCTAACCTCAAAGAAAATGCCTGATGAATGGAGGAGTATTTTAGTACCTATTTTTAAAAATAAGAGAGACATATAGAGTTGCTCAAACTATAGGGAAATTAAACTCATGAGTCATACTATGAAGTTGTGGGAGAGAGTTGTGGAGCATCGATTACGTCATGATACTTCTATCTCTCTCAATCAATTTGGTTTCATGCCCGGTCGTTCAACTATGGAAGCAATTTTTCTCATTAAAAGCTTGATGGAGAAATATAGAGATGTGAAGAAAGATCTACATATGGTTTTTATCGATTTGGAGAAGGCTTATGATAGTGTTCCAAGAGATGTCTTATGAAATGTGTTAGAACAAAAGAGGGTATCTATTAGGTACATACAAATGTTGAAAGATATGTATAAAGGAGCAACTACTATTGTGCGTACAGTGGGAGGAGACATAAGAGATTTTCCGATCTCAATTGGATTACACCAAGGATCAGCTAGAAGTCCTTACCTTTTTACATTAGTTTTAGATAAATTGACGAAACATATACAAGAGAGTATTCCTTGGTGCATGATGTTTGCGGATGATATTGTTCTGATAGATGAGACATGAGAAGGAGTTAATAGAAAGCTAGAGCTTTGGAGAAGTACTCTAGAGTCAAAGGGTTTTAAGTTAAGTAAAACGAAGACAGAATACATGCATTGCAAGTTCAGTGAAGGCCAAACTGATGATAGGGAATGAGTTAGTTTGAATGGAGTTGTACTGTCCCAAAGTAATCACTTTAAATATCTAGGTTTAGTCCTTCAAGTAGATGGGGGATGTGAGGAGGATGTTAGTCATAAGATTAAAGCCGGATGGTTGAAGTGGAGACGTGCTACAGGAGTTTTATGTGATCGTAAGATTCCCAATAAGTTAAAAGAAAAATTTTACCGTACAGCCATACGACCGGCTATGTTATATGGTAGTGAGTGTTAGGCACTGAAAGAGTCGTATGCGTCTAAGATAAGAGTTGCAGAGATGAGAATGTTAAAGTGGATGAGTGGCCATACTAGACTAGATAAAGTCCGTAATGAGAGTATTAGAGAAAAGGTAGGAGTGGTGTCAATTGAAGATAAGTTGAGAGAAGGAAGATTGAGGTGGTTTGGTCATGTGAAGCGTAGACATACGGAGGCTCCAGTTAGACAAGTAGAGCACATTAGGTTAGAGGATAGAAAGAAAAAAAGAGGTAGACCTAAGTTGACTTGGAGGAGAGTAGTACAACATGACCTAGAAGTATTACATATTTCTAAGGATTTAACACAAAATCGTTTAGAGTGAAAAAAACGAATCCATATAGCCGACCCCAAATTTTTGGGATAAAGGCTTAGTTGAGTTGAGTTGAGTTGTATATATTTTCCTATTTAGTTAACGTATGTTATGGAAAGTCAATCACTATATTATTTCTTTGTATATTCTGTATTCTGTATTCTTATTTAGGATTTCTTATTTAGGATTTCTTCCTAATTAGTATAACACAAGTATAGGAATCAATTGTATATATATACCCATGTACAGATTAATTGAAATTAAGGAGAATCATCTCTTTCTACATGGTATCAGAGCAGGTCATCTATCTAGGGTGACTATTTGTTCTCACCACCTAGCTCAGGAGAGACCTTGGCCGCCGACAAGCCATTTCGACTCCGATCAACATCGCCGGTGTCACCTCAACCCCCTCATTCCACCACTGTGTGCTGTTGCCTGATCCAGTATACCATTAAAGGACTTATGAAGTTTGGCTCTCAGATCCTATTTCGGTATTTGCTTGATTTGTGATTTTGAGTTATTTTGCTGCTGTAAGCACTTTGGATTAACATTTCGGTTAGTTTTCTTTGTCTCAACAAATGGCAGACAATAAGAATATTATTTCTGATGTGATTATGGTAATGACTAAGATCACGGAACACAAACTTAATGGTTCGAATTACCTGGAGTGGCGTAAGACTGTTAGGGTCTATTTGCGTAGCATTGATAAGGATGATTACCTTACTAAAGATCCACCTACAGATGATACACGACAAACTTGGCTAAGGGAGGATGCTCGGTTGTTTTTGCAGCTTCGGAACTCGATCAACAGTGAGGTAATTAGTTTAATTAATCACTGTGAATTTGTTAAGGAATTGATGGATTACTTAGATTTTTTGTATTCTGGTAAAGGGAATATCTCCCGTATTTATGATGTTTGTAAGGCATTCTACCATGCTGAGAAAGACGACAAGTCTCTCACGGCTTATTTTATGGATTTTAAACGGGTATATGAGGAACTTAATGTATTGTTACCTTTTAATCCTGATGTGAAAGTTCAACATTCAACGGGGCAATCGTCATTATGAGTTTTCTTGCAGGCCTTCCTTTAAAGTATGAGACTGCTAAATCTCAGATTCTCTCCAGTTCTGAGATTTCCTCTTTGCATGAAACGTTCACATGGGTCCTTCGTACAGAGAATACCCAATCTTCACAGCCTGCTAATAGTACTCTTATTAGCCATAATCCAAATGGACAACAGGGTAATAGAAGAGGAAGTAGAGGAGGAATTACAGGCAACAGAAGTAATCAGCGTAATGGAGAGGCTAGTTCTAATCAGGACTCAAGAGGTGTAATTTGTTATTATTGCCATGAGCCTGGCCATACAAAATATAATTGTCCGCAACTTCAGAAGAAAAATCAGCGATCACAGAAGGCAAATATGGCAGCAGAGGATTCTACAGTATCTTCCTCTGAGAAAACTATTTTGGTATCTGCAGAGGATTTTGCATAGTTTTTCCAATATCAGGCATCTCTAAAGCCTACCAATTCCCCTGTCACTGCGATCGCCGAGTCAGGTAAATCCACTACATGCCTTATGTCTTCCTCATCCAAATGGGTTATTGATTCTGGTGCGACAGATCACATGACAGGTAATTCTAGTCTGCTATCTGCTTTTCAGTCTAATCTCACTTTCTCTACTGTTACTTTAGCTAATGGTTCTACTTCTTGTGTCATGGGTTCTAGAATTGCGAACTCGACTTCATCAATTTCTTTGTCATCTGTTTTGTGTCTACCAAAATTCTCTTTTAATCTACTTTCTGTTAGTAAACTTACTCGTACCTTAAATTATTCTGTTTTCTTTTTTCCTAACCAGTGTTTGTTTCAGGATCTTACGACGAAGCAGATTATTGGTAGAGGACGTGAGTCAGGTGGTCTCTACATTCTGGAAAATCATGTACCGCGGTCGCTTGTTTGCTCTAGTACCTTAACACCTCTTGAAGCTCATTGTAGATTGGGCCATCCTTCTTTGGCTACCATGAAGAAGCTATGTCCTCAGTTTCAGTCTTTGTCAGTACTAGAATGTGAGTCGTGTCAGTTTGCAAAATATCATCGTTTTCCTTCTGTGTCTAGAGTCAATAAACGGGCTTCATCCCCCTTTGAGTTAGTTCATTCTGATGTTTGGAGTCCTTGTTCCGTTACTTCTAAAACTGGATTTCGTTATTTTGTTACTTTTGTTGATGATTACTCTCATGTTACCTGGTTATATTTAATGAAGAATTGCTCTGAATTGTTTTCTATCTTTTGTGCCTTTTGTAATGAAATCAAAACTCAATTTAATATTTTTGTGCGCATATTAAGAAGTGACAATACCAAAGAATACTTTTCAGCACAATTTCAATCTTATATGACAAAAATGGCATTCTTCATCAGTCTTCCTGTGTGGATACCCCATCCCAAAATAGCGTGGCCGAAAGAAAAAATCGGCATCTTCTTAAGGTAACTCGTGCTCTTCTTTTTCAGATGAAAGTTCGCTTGTTTATCTCTTTAGCAGCTACATATGATTGGCCCCTGCACCAATTGGATATCAAGAATGCTTTCCTTCATGGTGATCTTCGGGAGGAGGTGTATATGGAGCAACCACCTGGGTTTGTTGCTTAGGAGGAGTTGGGTACAGTTTGTAGGCTTCGAAAGTCTCTTTACGGCTTGAAACAAAGTCCTAGGGCCTGGTTTGGGAGATTCAGTGAAGCAGTACAGGAATTTGGTATGCAAAAGAGTAAGTGTGATCACTCAGTATTTTATAGGCAATCTGAGACTGGTCTAATTCTCCTGGTAGTCTATGTGGATGACATTGTCATCACTGGGAGTGACTCTGCAGGTATTTCATCTCTTAAAACCTTCCTCCAAACCCAGTTTCGGACCAAAGACTTGGGATTGTTAAAGTATTTCTTGGGTATTGAAGTTATGAGAAGTAAGAAGGGTATTTTCTTGTCTCAAAGAAAATATGTCCTCGATTTATTGACAGAGACAGAAAAAATTAGGTGCTAAGCCGTGTAGTACACCAATGACTCCAAATTTACAACTGTTAGCAGAGGATAGTCAGTTGTTTGAAGATCCAAAGAGATACAGGAGATTGGTAGGAAAATTGAACTACCTTACAGTTACTCATCCTGACATTGCTTATGCCATTAGTGTGGTAAGTCAGTTTATGTCTTCCCCAACTATTGCTCATTGGGAAGCCTTGGGACAAATCTTGTGTTATCTGAAGGGCGCTTCAGGAAGAGGTTTGTTATATGGTAATCATGGGCATTTGAATGTTGAATGTTGAATGTTTTTCAGATGCTGATTGGGCTGGATCTAAGGTTGACAGGAAGTCAACTACTGGATATTGCGTTTTTGTTGGAGAAAATTTGGTGTCTTGGAGAAGCAAGAAGCAGAGTGTAGTTTCTCGATCTAGTGTTGAATCCGAATACAGAGCCATGGCACAATCGGTATGTGTGGTAATGTGGATACTTCAATTACTAGATGAGACAGGTTTTAAGACCTCCCTGCCTGCGAAATTGTGATGTGATAATCAAGCTGCTCTCCATATTGTTTTTAATCCGGTGTTTCATGAGCAGACCAAACATATTGAGATTGATTGTCACTTTGTTCGTGAAAAGATTCAACAACAAATCATCTCAACAGGACACATCAAAACTGAAGAGCAGTTAGGAGATACTTTCACAAAAGCTCTGAATGGAGCTAGGATTGACTACATTTGTAACAAGTTGGGCATGATTAACATCTATGCTCCAACTTGAAGGGGAGTGTTATGGAAAGTCAATCACTATATTATTTATCTGTATATTCTGTATTCTGTATTCCTATTTAGGATTTCTTCCTAATTAGTAGAACACAATTATAGGAATCAATTGTATATATATACCCATGTACAGATTAATTGAAATTAAAGAGAATCATCTCTTTCTACAACGTACGTCTAGGATCAACTATATACAAATATGCATTCATGTTGAGGCAGACTTGGTTGAGGCAAGATGCTCCGTTATTCTTGTAGATTCGGAATTCCATTAACGATGAGGTAATTAGCTTAATTAATTACTGTAAATTTGTTAATGAATTAACAGATTATCTGGATTTGTTGTACTTTGGCAAAAGGAATATTTTCAGTATCCATGATGTGAATAAGGCATTTTATCGTTTGGAAAAACAAGATAGATCTCTCATTGCCTATTTTATTTACTTCAAATGAATACATGAGGAGCTTAATGTCTTACTTCCTTTCAGTGCTTATGTAAAAGTTCAACAGTCTCAACATGAACAAATAGTTGTTATGAGCTCTCTTGCTGGCATGCCTCCAGAATTTGACTTTGTTAGAACCCAAGTTCTCTCTATTTCTGAGATTTCTTCTTTATATGAAACTTTCACTTGAGTCCTCTCTACAAGAACATCACAATCTTCCCAACCAACAACTAATAGTGCTCCCGCAAGTCGTGGAAACTGGAATGAGACTAGACGATAGGGCAATAGAGGGTGGTTTCATAATTTAGGAAATAGAGGGGAAGCTAATGGTAGTCGTGACAAGGGTTCGAGTAATCATCATAGTGGTAAGTCCAAAAAACAAATCTCAACAAGCTTAGATGCCAAATGTAGCAAATTAGGATTCTACAGTGACCTCACCTTCTGAGAAAGCTATTTTTCATAGAGACAAGGAACAGAGCTATAGAAATTGGAAAGAAAAATTGTAAAGATAAGATCATTACTAAAAACAAAGAAATGAACAAGAAAAATGGTTGACAAGCAACCCCAAGGAACTAATTCCCATGCTAACCAAACTAGCTAGCCCCAGCACATTAATGAATTTGAAGAAAAATACTGCCAACCTCCTTCCTTCGATAACATGTTTATTTACAACTGAAAATCGTGCCTTCATTGCCATGTGAACTGACTCTAGAAATTCTCTCCGACAACTCCTCCTTGAATAATCCATTCCAACTATCTGACTACAAAACCTTCCTCATTTGCTGATTTTGTTGACATTTATTTGAATTGAATTATGGAATTTATTCTGAAATTCTGATTTGTTGTTGATGGGTTGAGAAAGGAAAAATTAGAGAGACAAAGTAGAGAGCGTGAGGTTGATTGTGGCAGATTGAGAGATATGGAGATGGTGGGAATGGATAGGTGAGGAGGGAAACGGGGAAGAAAGAATGTGTAATAGAGAGAAAGGGGATCGAGTGGGGAAGAGCCACCAAGCCAAACATTGAAAAAGTTATTGCCAAGCCCAAAATATGATTGGAAGCATGACTAACACTTTGTTTGGATTGGAGGAAGGAAAACAATGAGAGAGGAAAGAAAATAAAGAGGGGGAAATAACCAGATAATCCTCATTATCCTTTTGTTTGGATGTAAGGAAAATAAAAGTGAATGAAATGAAAATAAAAATATTTTCCTTGTTTGGAAGGACAGGAAAATAAAGAGGGGAATGGAAAATGCTTTATAAATTTACAATTTTACCCTCTATATTTTTAAAAAAGAGTTTTAGTAATTGTGATAAATATTTAACATATTTCTTATAACAATGAATTAAAAAATTGTAATAACCAATAGTAATCATGCAAATGGGAAGAGGAACTTTTTCATTCAATGATTTTACAAGAATAAATTTATTTATATTTGGATGAAGAGTTTTTGAATCATACTTGGTAGCTGTGTAAGAACGGGAGATGAAAAAAAAAAATCTATTCACAAGTTTCAAGAAAGAAAATATGGTCAAAAATGTAATTTGAGTATATACAATAACTTTCTTTTCTATTTTTGCTCATTTTCTCTCTGATTCGAAGAGATTGAACCAGGGGGATTATAACTTATATTTTGCTTCCTCTTGTTATTTTACTCCCTGCATCCAAAGAGAATAAAGTAGCTTTCCTCTGCTATTTTCCTCCCCCATTTTGATTCCTCCCTTAATTTTCCTCAATCCAAACAAGTTATAAAAGTGCCATGAAGAGGATCAATTTCTTTGAACATTGAATCTAGAGAGAGAGAAAGGATGACATGGAGGGGGGGGGGGGGGGGTGGGTTTTGTGGGTTCAGAGAGACAGAGCGAGATAGAGGAGAAGGTATTTGGGGAAGATGATAGGGATTTTATTCGAGGGCATTTAAGTCCACTCAAGTGCGTTTTTTTTTTTTTTTTTATGATGCCACATCAACGTATTAATCAGGAAACTGGTTATAATTGATAAGAGGGAGTTTATTATTCACCAAATTAAAGTTGAGAAGGTTTTTATGCTACAAATCAAAGTTTAAGGACAATGTTTTTATAGGGCCCTAAATTCAGGAACAATGAGTGAAATTTACCCATTTCATTACCTCCAAAGTCCAAACTGACAAAAATCGATAAATAAATAATGAAAGGGATTAAAAGAAGATAGTTTTTTTTTTCATTTTCTATAATAAGATAGACCACTTCAAGCCCACAGTTCATGTAGAAATCAGCCTGCCGCTAACAAAGAAATAATGACAAGTGAAAAACTGGTTTCCAAGAGAACAAACACTACAGCAAGTGATTAAAAGTTTCAGCAACACATATGCCATGAAGCATCTAAATAGGCTAATACCCAATGGTTTCAACTCTTTTTGTTCACTGAGAACATCCTTTGCTTTCCTAGCCACCTCCCTCGCAAAATAGTACCTTCTTTGAGTGCACACACCTTCCAATCTGCCTCAAAAGGAAAATTGGGTAACTTCCCTCCAAGGGTCCTTAGCAAAGGTTCTATAATAAGAATACTTCAAAAACAGCCCCTTCTACATTCTTCCATCAAACCTAGTCCCACTCTATCCCAAAAATAAATAAATAAAAAAGAAATAACTGTCCCACTGCTTCAGCACTTCTTCTCACTGACATTTTTTAGAAAGATAATTACAAAGAAATAAATAAAGGCAGAAAAAGAGAGTTGAAGAAGAAGAAAAATCTCACTCCCAATCACATCTACATCCAATTCAACCAATTGATGAACGCTGCAAACAAGAACTCATCCAAAAATCCCTATCTCAAGTAAACAGAAATTGTAAAGAAAGCAGTCCTACAGGGAGTAAATACCAGTCCACTCATCATGCCAAACAAAAAATAAAATTACCACCAACCGCATCAAAATCATCATGCCAAACAAAAAATAAAATTACCACCACCAGCATCAAAATACATATACAATTTTCTTGTTCAAACCCCGTTAAGAGTTGCATATAAATCATTAAATGGTAGGCACTATTTGAATAAATTTGCTTGCGGTTTTCTTGGCGCAATCTCGTATTGATTAAAATATATGCAACTTAGGTTATAGAATAATGGGAAATTGTAAATATATGGCCTGCATTTCATTTAGTCAACTCTATTTAATTTTTGGCACTGCATTCTCAAACACTGTAAAAACATTCAAAAACTTATTCAAGAGAACAAGCATTGCTATGCAAGCAACAAGATGTTCACTGAATATTAAACAAAATAATAGAATAAAAATTCTCCAGCAGTCCAAAAAGAACTTACTTGTATATGTGCTAGTGCTGTTGTATTAACACCATCACCCAAAAGACTTTCATATATTTTCTTTGCTGGCTGCATTAAAGCAGGAATATGCTTAGAACAAGAACCAAGAAGTCTATCACATTAACAAAAAGGAAAAAAAGAAGAAACATATGGAAATTCCATACCTGGATTGCTCCACGGGATTCTTCCAACTCAGCATATGCATATTTCAGCATTTCTGAATCTGGTGGGTAAGACAGAGACAGACAGACAGACAGAGACAGAGAGTGAATAAGTTGCTCCAAAGGAATAAAGGAAATAAGAAGAAAAGGCCTTCCTCAAGCCAATTGAAAATTATAGTTTTACTTGCCTATTTGTTAATCGTCAAGTCAATTATAGCATAAAAAAGAACAAAAAAGAAGGCAATACATGGATATACTGTAAAAGTTCAAAAACTTTGTCGAAAGGCAAAGGAGAAATAAAATTACCTGGAAGAGCCTTTAAAGCCCGTTGAAATACTTTGATTGCAGCATCTGTAGAGCCACTTTTTGCATGCCAAGTAGCATAGTCATACCATATATCAGGATAATGGTACAAATACATCAGGCACTGGATACAAATAGCATATGGTAAGCAATCCATCAAAGAAACGATCAAGTGATACTAAATCAAGATATAAACTGAAACATTTTTCTTGCATGAGAATAGGACTTAATTCTTTGTAAAGAACATGATTTCTTTACAAAGAACTAAGTCCTATTCTCATGCAAGAAAAAATTTTCAGTTTATATCTTGATTTATATATTATCTAGCCCGCTATCAATTCAAAAAGTAGAAAACCCCTTTTCTGGGCCTGCAAGGAAAAGTTCAACAATTCCTCAGCTAAGGTTGAATTTGGCATTGCTTGCACAAAATTAGTAGGCTATTATAGAGACAATATATCTGTAGAAACCAACTATGGAGAGAGCTTTAAGGTGAAAATGACATTTATCATGGAGTGCCCCTTTTGAAAATTATTTTGAGCCACAATTGCTTTCAGTCACACCGTACAATGGTGACATTTCATGAAGTCCTCAACTAGACAAGTTTATGCGTCTCCTCAACAATAATACTCTTAACACTTCTAGCACAAAACATATATTAGCCCATATAACATGGACATGTGGCTCACATGGTAACATTTATGCATATAAGATGCCAATAATCCCAATATTCCATAAGATATTAGACACCCAAAATTTTATAAAATCTTGGCTTTTGAAATATATACATCAAGACAGAAGTTATACACACATTAAACTTTTTTTTTCCTGCACAATGGGATGAAATGAAACCATTGAAAAAGTTTACAACACTCATTTAACTAAAGCATAAACAAGGACAAACAATACATGTATATAAATGATATTTGAGTCAAATGAAAGGATTTATAAGCTTCAAAAAAATAACCAGAACATATAGAGACAGATGTGCTTCATTGACCTCGGTTTTACAATACAAAATAGAAGCCAGAAATTTCTGGTGAAGAGAACGGAAAAGACACAAGAAACATAAAGAAGCAATTTTCTATTACCTGCTCATAGGTGAATACAATTCGCTTATTGGAGGACACACTGTCTATCCTTTGGGGGTTTCCTCTAAAATAAGAAAGTTATATGAAATTAATCCATAATACCTATAGGGGGGAAAGACATCTAAACTTTGTAGCTAAAAATCAATATCCAAGTAATGAAAGATGCAGCAAACATCACCAAAATATAGCACTCCATATCTAAGGTATGAACCCCTCATTTAACATGTCAATGCATCTCGATGATATTGTCTATCTTTTTTACATAAACAAAGGATGTCAAATTCAGTCTCAGCTCTAAAATAGCATTGACATTTATAAAATTTATAACCTATTAGATGACAACAAAAAATTAGTGATAAAATAATCAAGATGTAAGAATAAGATTTTATTGCTCTAAAGGAAATCAGGTTTGAACATTGAAATTTGCAGTAGTTGATAAAATTACAATTCAAAAGTATGCTACTTTTCATGTTTCCCTTAAACATTAAGGCACCAAGGTTTGCAATATAAAGGACAAAAAAAGCTTTTTCAAATTCTTACAGCTTTGCAACAGCGTTGTCAAGAGGCGCCCGGGCGCTCACCCAGGCACCCGGGTAAAGCGCCTTCAACTAGACGCTGCCTAAGTGCCCAGGAGAGGCGCCACCTGCCCCAAGGAGGGAAATTTATTTTAAAAAAAAAAAAAAAATTGAGAAAGGGAAAAGCTGACTTGATTTGTTTTTTTAATGCTTTTGATCTTAAAGCTTAAAGCATATAATAAATTATGAAATTTGACAATTTATTGATAGTGTAATATGTTAGACTTTTTTACATTATATATTTAATTATTTATTATTTTAGAATAAATTAGTGCCTCACTTCGCTCGGGCGAGCACATAGCACCTCGGGCAATGGAGTAACTTTTCGCCTTAAGGGTGCCTAGCGATTTTAACAACACTGCTTTGCAAAAACATGATCAACTAGGAAGCTTCTCATATTTAAAGTCAGGTATGATTTCTTCTAATTATAATAAACACTATAAATCTACCATTGCAAAATAGATGAGTAAAATCTCCATGTGACGGAGCTGTAATTCCACCTCAAGCAAAAAAGCATAGGATCAAGAAGAATATGAGTCCTTATGATAAAAATACTTGGCTTTGGGATGTAGAAAATTTATGCCACTATGCTTTTCATTAATCTTAATATGGTGTTTCTGGCACCATACAACTCAACATATCATCCAGGCATGAAGATTTGGGGTGTGATACTATCCTTCGAGGGTTTTGATATTTGAAAGACATAGTGTTCTTTAGTTTTCCCCTTCAAGCCTGCATATCAATGTGTTATCTAAAGCTGCAAAGCTTAGTGCCAAAGGGAGCATACATTTATTATTTTGGTTTTCTTTTTTCCTGATGGAAGAGGGGGAAGAAGGTGGTCAAGATTGTCAGGATCAAAAGAAAAGAAAATAAATAAATAAATAAATAAAATGCCAGGTCTTCTTACTTTTCAAAAGCTAAAAGTCTTTTCCAAGCCATCCACTGCAGTTCTTCCTGTAAGAGCAGGGGCATATATTACTAATTGTCCTAAAAGATGGAATTCAGGAAATCAGAACTCATAAAAAAGAAAAATAAAGACCATTCTCACACAGGCCACCTTTTCCTGTTCAAAAGTATACTGAAAAGCAGGAAATATAAATGACAAAATATAGGAATCCATTTGAAACAAGCCTACCAATAAGCATTTAACATTTGAAACAAAAACTGTATGCATGGTAAGCTTATAAAAGGAGGATCATTTCAGTTTACTCTTGATCTTAAATCCTAATTCCACACAAAAATTTTCCACTAAAATAAATAGCAGATTGATATAAAAAATAACAAAAAAAGGAAAATCATTTCCTTGAAAGTATATAAGAGGTGAAGATCAGTTGTTACGTCAAGTTGGTTGCACAAACCAAATGTCACCTTAAGATCTTTTAGTCTAATCATCATGACATTTATTCCCACACAATTCACTCTTGTCCTTAGCCAATTTATAAGAAGCTAAACTCGCAGCAGAGGGAGAGAGAGAGCAGGAGGAGGAACCAAAATAGAAGAAATGAAACACTTCAGTTGAAAAAGTGACTTGCTGTTTACCTAATTCACAAGCCTTATCTTTCTACACATTCAGGTTAGATTCCCAAAACCATGTAAGGTCATACACATTTGTGGACAAATACCACATAAAAAATTAAAAAAAAAAATCATAATAACCGCAAGCACCAGGAAATTGCCTTGTGGGAGCCAGTTGGTGGTACAGCTAGCATATTCCAATCAATTTCATCAACATATTTCTTCCGCTCCCTATAGACAGCCCTAGCACTGTTATATTTTGGTTGATAGTCAGATAATAGTCCTTTGGCCTGGTTAAGATGAAAAATCAGATGACAGAACTATACAGACATGGGCACATAAAAACGCATCACAAATGAATGTCACATAACCAGAATAATACCAATTGTCGGCTAACAGAGTTTTCAAAATTTTCATAGTCCTTCCAAAGTTGCTCAACATGATAGGTAGGAGTAACAATGGCTTTTTGGTATGCTTTCCGTACAGCAGTCATCCGCTGTGACTCTTCCTGTGCATTTAGAGCCTGCAACATAATCTCACACTAAGAACAACCAAAGAAAAATAAAATAACAATACAATAAGCAAAGTATAGAAACAAGGCAAAAAACCAATTATATGCCTCCCACACATCTGTTTGCGGCCCAAAATGTTAAGTGGAAATCATGAATTGGAAACTCAACAAACCTGCAGTGACTTTAGAAAGGTGATGTACTCGATCCATACAGGTCCAGATGCTATGTCAGCACCTGCTAGCACATGCATCAGAAATAAGCACCCATTAGATCACTCCCATTTAATATTCTTGTCAAAAATATCATATTACGCCTTTTATTCACATCTATATGTTGCACAATCAGTATCCTGAATGGGCTATTTAACTTGAGAAACAGTGGTTTACCTCCAAAATTCTTTTCATTTTTGTGGAAAATATTTCCACAATTCCAGTATTTCGGCCACTTAGGAGAAATTGACTAAAAGAAAATGTTTTCCTAGTCAAAAGGAAACTAGGTTATTTTCAAGGAAAATGACTTCCAGCTTTCAAAACCAGAACTCACTTTATGGATTTTCAAAGACTCATGAAAGGAGAAAGAACTTATAGGAAACCATATTGGCAGAAATCCATTAGTGTATTAACCACAGCTGATCATCTCTAGCTGTCACTAGCAAAATTCAGAATTTACCCCTTTTTTCATATAATTTTCTCCATATTCAACTATAAATAGCAGAGTATGAAGTTCTTATAGGTCCGTCCAATAATCTCATTCACTGAAAACAAATTAATATTTTCCAATCTACATGCCAAAAAATATTTTCCAGTTGACTTTCAACATTGCAACTTAACATCAAAAATTTTCACTCTCATTAATGATTTCCACGGGGAAGTTATTTTCTATGAAACAAACAAAGCCTAAACTCACGAGCAGATACCATCTATTACCATCAGGTAATTAGCCATTGCACTTGTTTACTTTTTTTTTTTTTTTGTTAAGCATGGGGCTCAAGTAGCTTAATTCCTCCCAGGCTCTATTCAGAGGGAGAAAAACAAAAAGTTTGGTATTTAGAGAGAGACAGAAAGAGCAAGGGTTGAGGATTCAAATGCTGAGTTCCAACCACAGAAACTAACTAATATAATAATTTTATTTTCTTTTTTTTTTTGGCTCCAATATTATTGTATCTCCAACTATTATGTTTTCCACACCCCAAAGTGCCAGAAATGTGCTCCAAAATCAGTTTTACATTCATCATATGACTTGGGTAAAATTTCCTGCCATCATATCCCAGAGAAGAAACCATAGGCTCGAATAGCAACGTAGTCTACCATTGCCTGCTAAGCATTTTTGTCATTTTTATGAGTGGTATTGTTGACTTGATTCCACTGTTTTCTAAAATCCTTCTCTATAGCTAATAGGTTGAAAATTGAAATTGTACAATAAATCAACCCTATCGCAATCCATTTCAGAACTTCTTATTAAAGGCTAAAGCTTATAAAAAATCTGACGACCAAACCATGCACTCTTAATTAAACAGTCTCAGGGGCACAACCTAAGAGTCTATTAGGTATAGCTGTTAGAGATGTTGTTGAGAAAAGAAATATCATCAATATGAGCTTACAGGCCAATAATTATTCTTTAGGGCCAATGCAAGGAAGACTTTCCACTCCTAGACTTCTTATTTGTGGAGAAAGAAACGAAGAGAGGAATAAAGTTTCTAATATTGTTCCTTTTACATTACATACTTATTAATGAAAGAACAAAAATAGATTTAAGAGGTTGAACTCAATTAGTGTTCAACTTTCATTTCAAGTTATTTTACATAGTGAACATCTGAATTTAGGGTTATTCTTCATGAAAAATATAGATATTTATTTATCCAATGTTTGAGGATGGCTTTAATGTAATGGTAAAGTTACTCCATTTAAGACCTGGAGCTCATGGGTTCAACCACGGAAACATCCTGTATACAAAATAGGGGTAAGGTTGCATACATTAACCCTACCCAAAACTCACGAATGTGGGATATTTAGTATAGTGGGTCACCCTTTTTTTATTTATCTAATGTTTATTCATGCAAACTTCTATATACAGCTTGTAGAAGATGAAGAAATTTAATGCAATTTTATTATAGTCATAGGAACATATGTTTCACTGTGGACATAGAAATGGTAAACAAGATTCCATTTTTCTCTTTTGGCAAGCAAGGAATTCAGAATATTTATGGCATTTCTATGTTTGAATAACTTGAATTAAGAAGGCAATGAAATCTAATTCTATGTATATCCTCTAACACTACCATTAAATTGTGTTTTATCTCAAAGATAAATAGGAATGGAATTCTTGCAACAGGATATCTAGATGACCTCTATTACAAGGGTGAAACAAATTTAACCTTTTGCTATAAATAATGAAAATAACACATCAAAACAACATTAAAAATGAGAAAACACACCAACATAACCAAGCATAAAATCAAAAGCTTTTCTTGTTTCTTCTTGTCCCTCTACGCCCTTTTTCTCATTGACCTTCCTAATGAATCGAATGTAGCAGCGCCTACAAAAGCCAACAATTATTCTTTTATATAAAAGAATATCAGCCAATAGAAGAAGGGGATAAAAAAAAAAAAAAAAAGGCCTAAGAGGAGGATAAGATGCCTTCCTCTCGTTGATGAAACAAAACAATGAAAACCATCAGCACAGCCATACACAATGCTCTCTAGTCTCATTGAATGTCTACTAGAACTATCTTGCATTCTTGTTTAAGCCTTTGAAGCAAAAACCAATAAGAAAGTCAAAAAAAAATTGTCCACATTTATTGTATACTCAAACATTAGCTCTTAAAAATACTAGCCTTTCTTTTCTCCCCAGAACTCTTAATTACAACAAAGCCCACAATCATAGAACAAAACTAAATAGATCAACTACAAACATAAAGAAATTAAAAAAAAAAATTAGAAAAAAAAAACTTAACATGATGAAGCAAAATCAACAGGGAAATTTTGTCATAGATATTAAAATCCATTCTTAAAACCTCATCTACAACTATGAAATTTCAGTGTTAGCATTTTTTTAACATGTTATTAGATATAGTTATTAAAGGAGCAAGGCACATAAAGAGGCAAAGAGAACCTGGGCCTAGATACAAGACGCAGGCGCACCTAAATGACATGAGGTTCAAAAAATAAAATTTAATAAAAAAAATTAAAACTAAAATCAAATAATCATAAATATAGCTCTACTGAACCAAAATTATCAAAATATCAATCTACAAAGCATTAATAAGCATAGAAAAATACATAAAAATGAATAAGGACTTCATCATTAATATCATTTTTCCCCTTTAAAAGATAGTATAAGAACTTGTTAGAAAACAAAATAAAACAAACCCCAGATTTTTTATATTCACAAACAAACCAAAATAGAACTATAAGTGTTATTAGAAAAAAGGAGAAGAACAATTCAGATAACCTAGAAACAATGGTACTAGATTACATGTTAGTGTTTCTTTTTTTTAGAAGATAGAGCAAATAATCAATAAACATATGACCTAAATAACATTTTATGGTCCTTTAAAAAAATCTCAAAATAAAAGGCCAACATAGCATTGTGAATGGTTTAAAGAAAAAAAAAAAAAAGAAAAAAGAAAAGATAATTTTAGATAAACTAGAAACAAAGGAAGCATTAAAGATGAGAGAGATAATGAGAGAGGATTGAAAAGAGGTATGTGGAGACGGATTTACAAAGCATGAGTGTTAAAAATAGAAATATCGGCTATTTGCAATCCTAAGTGTGGTAATTTGATGAGATTCTAGCAACCTTTTATCATCGTGACTCTAATTCCAACAACTCCAAAGTGCATCAACATTGGATTCTAGCATATCGACAAATTCCGAGTCGAGTGGTATTGTCTTTTGCCAACGGAAGTACTCGTTGGAGGTGGAAATAAAGACGGAACGCCTTCTAGAGCCTTGTGCCTGGAACAAGATGTATGCCTAGGCACATAGGGTAAAGCGCGTATTAAAGATAGCTTGCCTTTCACCTATAGAGACATTAGGATTGGAGCCTTAAGCCTGAGGCACACCTTTAACAACACGGTATTAAGCCTCTCAATCAATCAAGAAGGTCCACAACTGTAATCCTAAGCACTAACTATAATTAGGTGGAGGGGTGCAATGGATGTTCAAGTAAGGAACAAATTAGAGATACTAAAACTCATTCTTGAGTCCCCACCTGCAAGTTTGAAGTTTTAGGTTAGGTGGTTCTTTGAAAAAAAAAATATATGCAAAGAGAAAGAGAGGATTCCTTGCTTATGAAGTAGCCTTAAAAAAGCTCCATCATTGTACCTCTTTTCCCTCAGTGATCTTTCTTTTTCCTTCATCTCTTACTGCTATTATTGTTCCCTACAATTCCTTTCCTCTTTATACTTTATTTTCTGACTTTCTTCCTTTTTCAGGCACCAAGACTTCCTTTGCCTGGATTGATTTTATACCATCAAGTCATATTGGCAACATGATTTCTTTGTTCTCCCCCTTAGATTTTTGTGTCCTACCTTTTAGATAAAATTTATTCCACTGGAAAAAAAAAAAAGATTCCCCAAACCGTCAGATATATGATCAAGCTCAAAGAAAAATTCTACATTTTTGGAATTATTGATTTGAGATCAAAAATGCAATACAATAGCTGGGCTTTGAAGCCTATTTTTTGGGAATGAAATATTGCAAATTATTTGGCTTATCATCAAAAAGCATAGAACAACTTCATAATTCATCTTAGGGCCTGTCAATGAAGCACAAAAACAGCATCCTCTAAAGTTTCCCCGTTTGACGCAGCGAAGCTAGATAAATCACACACACACACACACACACACACTGTCAATGAAGCACAAAAACAGCATCCTCTAAAGTTTCCCCGTTTGACGCAGCGAAGCTAGATAAATCACACACACACACACACACTGTCAATGAAGCACAAAAACAGCATCCTCTAAAGTTTCCCCGTTTGACGCAGCGAAGCTAGATAAATCACACACACACACACACACACACTGTCAATGAAGCACAAAAACAGCATCCTCTAAAGTTTCCCCGTTTGACGCAGCGAAGTACACAGCGAAGCTAGATAAATCACACACACACACACACACACACACACACACACACACACACGTGAGAAAGAGAATTTGAGAGTAAAAAAAATCTGCTGAAAATTTATTGATTAAAATCTAAATCTGAAATACATAGTTTTGGGAATATTTATAGAGTTTAGACTCCCAATCCTAATAGGTAAATAGCTCTATTAAATAGGAACTTAAACTAAATCCAAATGCATTAGGAAGATAAAGATAAAGTAGGAAATTAAATAGTCCTAGCCAAAGTAACAAACATGATTGAGTCCTAAATAGAATAGAAAAAGCCTCAAAATTAATTCTAGAACAATTATTACTGCTGTAACTTGCTAAACAGGGAGTCCAAGTTGACCTAGGACTATTGGAGCAAAATAATAATAATAATTAAAAATCGTAGCTCCCCTTACTGCCCACCCAAACTTGCCTCAAACTTGTTTTTCTACCGTTTTCACACCAGAATACTTTCTTTATTTTTCCCTTTAAACCTTCTCCTATTTTTCAATAAAATTATCACAAATAAATTCTACACCAGTCTCCTCCACTTCGGAAAAACTGGACCTCAAGTTTGAGTCATTAGGAGTATACAAAGGGTCATCCATGAAGTGGTATGGATACAAATCAGCTACATTGAAAGTACGCGAAATTCCCATGCTATCCAGCAAATCAACAACGTATGCATTGTCATTGATTCGTTTGACAATTTCATAAAGTCCATATTTCTTCGATTGGAACTTGTTATAAGTACTCACGGGAAACCTCTCACGGTTCTTGACTCAATTTCATGCTAAACGAAAAAGCGGTTCACCTAGCCGAGTGTGAATAAACTCAAGACATTTACTAAAGTTAGAAAAGCCTACACCTGTCTAAAAGTGGGGGAATTTATCTAGTTTTCAGCTAGTCCTTATATAAAGTGCATTTATACGATATTGGTGTACTTTATTCAACTAATCTCTTGCCTTAGGAACACCATCACCTTGTCACCCACCTCAAATACTTGCTTTCGCTTGTGTTTATCAACTGTTTCTTTGTACTTCTTGTTAGCCTCTTCCAGCTTCAACTTTACCTCTTTGTGTACCTCAACAACTTATTCTGCCATGTTCTTGGCTGCTACACTCTTTCCATCTTCTTTAAGCAATTTGACCAAGTCAAGAGTATGTTGAAGCACTTTTGTGTATACCACTGAAAATAGAGACCTTCCAATAGCACCATGAATGGCACTATTGTAGGCAAATTCTGCTTGAAGCAAATTCCTATTAGGTTTAGAAAATTAATATTTACAAATACCCTTATTTACATGTAATTTGGGTATCAATAAATTTCCAACAGATTTTTTTACTCTCAAATTCTCTTTCTCAAACGTGTGTGTATGAGTAATTTATCTAGCTTCGCTGTGTCACCGTTACCATTTCGAAAACGTTTCCGTGTCGAAAATGCAGGGACACTGCAAGGAAATGTGGTAGGGTCGTGTCCAAAAATTGCAAAAGTTGGACACGCATTTCCTCTTAAGAAACGCGTTTCTGTCCGCACAGGACCAAAGCGGTCGCAGACAGAAGAGCAACACTTTGCAAACAGAAGAAGAAGAAGAAAAAGAAGAAGAAGAAGAAGAAGAAGAAGATGACCAAAGTCGTCGCAAACAGAAGAGCAACACTTCGCAAACAGAAGAAGAAGAAGAAGAAGAAGAAGAAGAAGAAGAAGAAGAAAACTCACATGGTCAGCACAGAGGTTGGATCATCGATTGTTGATTATTTCCTGCAATTGACGAAGATTGTGGGAACCCTAGGTCCTAAATCTCAATCTTTTGAGCTTATTTCTAACTGCCTATAGGCTGGAACGTCTAGTGAGCGTCGATATTTTGATCTGTTTTTGCATCTAGATAAGGAAATAGATGAAGTAAATGATGGATTTTTATATACGTTTTGATGGTTAGTGGCTTGGTTCGATTTTTCTTCAGGAGATGCTAGAGAACTTGAAGGCAGCTGTTAAATAAATAAATATATATATATATATATATATATATATATATATATATATATATATATACGCCCCTATATTTTTTATATTTACACGTTTTCCCACGTTTTTATTTCCTATATTTTTCAAAATATCGTCTCCCTGTCTCAACGTTTCCATTGCTGTGCTGCATAGGGGCTTGTTTAGCATTACTGTAGGAGTTGCTATTGAAAAAAGCACTTTTTTAAATATACTAGTTACAGAATATTAAAAAATAATTTTAAAATTAAATTTAATAAGTTTTAGTTATAAGAATACTAAAATAAAAAAAAAAAACTTTTTCCAAACTGCTTTTTTCTATATCTAAAATGGTGCTTTTTTTTTTCCTGAACGCAGTTTTGACCCTCCAACCTCAATGACAAATAAGCACTTATTAGTGGTAAGCAACAAGTCACCTGAAAAACTACACAATCTGTAGCCTAGGTCAAAGTTTTCTTTTACTTTTTTTTTGGAACGCTAGGGATGTAGAACTGTTGTTGAGTGCAGATATAAGGTTAGATTTGTTTCTTGCTATTCCTTAATCAACATAAAACAATATTTTTCCACTGGAAAGTGGAGAAAATTCAGAGTGCACTATATCAACTTCAATAAGAAATTAAATGGAAGTATCAATAGTGAAATGTTAACATACAAAGAAAAGACATACCAAAGAGGAACTTGAAGACAATTCAATAAACACCGGCTAAATATCTGCTTTGTAGCATCATCATTGTTTACAGCCATATATGCCTCCACATATTGCTTCCAAAATTTTGCCTAGACACAAAGGGAAATAGCTTCAAAAAGGCAGACAGTATTTTAAAGAATCATAGTCATAATTAATGTTCAAAGAATCATAGAGGATAAAGATGAAGTTAGTTAAACAAGCCAAACAATACACATTATTTCCAAAGCAATGCTATAAAAGTAATGATTACTAAACTGAAATATATAGAATTACTAAATATATTTTTAATTACAGCATTTAGTGATTCAGAAGACCAAGATGGCAACATGAATGACATTCCATTTGATTCAATACGGGCTGACAAAATTCTCAAGACAAGCAACCATATCCCAGTATTAGTAAATGCTCTGCAACATTGTCCTCTTCAAATAAGATATCTGGCACTGTTTGTCATATCTTGACTGACAATTAATTCAAAAAGATATTCTTAAATAATTGTGTAAGAGCTTCGCTAATATCTAACTGCAAACATCAATGCAGCAGACTCATGTCTTACAATTAGCTTTTCCACCATGGTTCAATGGTGTGATGGATGCATGCAAAGAGAGATTTGCGACTAAAATAAAAATAAAGAAATGAAAGTATGAACAACTCTATCAACAACATGATTAACTCCTAAAAATATTTTTCTGGAAACAGAAAAAGAAAAATATATTAGTCTTATTCTAAATTAATCAATGAAAGCTTGCTTAAATCAAACATGATAGATTCTATATGGCCAGATATGTCTCTGGCATACACATTAAGATTATAAAATAAGAAGAGGGAACATAGATTTTTTTCCCCCAAAAAAATTAAACACACTTGCATACAGTTTTTTTGGCAGAGGACATGAAATGCATTGGCCAGGGAATAAAGAAAAGTTAAATGAGTTGTTATGCTAATCCAATTTGAGAAGGCCTAGTCCATAAATCATTAGAAGTCAAAAAAACTCACAGCTGTTGGAAACAACAACAGAAGTTGCTCATATATTGGTGCTGCCTGAGAAATGGGCAAATGCTGAAATTTATTTGAAAAAAAAAAAAAAGGAGATTAAAATCCACACTTAACAAAAAAAAGAAAAAAGAAACTAATACAAACGAATCACAAATTCAAACCTGTGCGCTATTGGCTAGAATTTCTGCAGATTCAACATTGTATTTATCAACCATTCCAGCACCAGTTGTTTGATCCTTAAAATTGAAATCAAACTTGATATAAACAAAAGCACAGAACAAGGAGGAGAATCTCAGTCAAATCAAAGATACCAACATACCTTTGTCTCAGCTCCATCTGGATTCTCCATCTCTTCACACCAGCAAACAAATTAGGGTCTCAATTACTCAAGTAACAGTACCTGCACAAATTTGCGTTACTTATTAGCCTCAATGAGCTGATGAGTGATAATTGAGGTTAACTAGATTTGACCCACAGATTGCATTGGGAAAACAACTACTATGATGTCAGGCGATTTTGAGAGAAACTCACCTCTGGATCAAAAAGTGTCGAAAACGGCTAGAAGCGGAGAAGAAACCTTCGGGTTCTCTCTCCTCTTACCTCACCACTGAGGCCACTTCTCTCTACTTTTTAATCGCGGCACATACCTGACTTCACCAGAGTCCCTCTCTATCTCTCTAGTCTCTATTTCCCTGTTTCTACTCCCACCAATTTCTCAATTTCTCCTGCGGTGTTGAGCCAGAGCCCGGTGATGAACGGCGTCGTTTTACTTAAAAGGTCGTGTGCCCTGACTATTTTGACCCAAGGCCCTCGGCTGGCAAGCCCTCCATGTTGACGACATGCCGTTTCATTTGTCAATGGAATTTTAAGCAAGCCACAGCCTAAGGCCTACTAGTCCGAGCCAAAAAGAAAAAAATGATGACTCTCCCAACTCCCTCCTCTGCTTGTGCTGCTACTATAATCCCAGGTGCACGTACCCATTTCGTTAATTCTCAAGAATTCTCTCTGCTTTCAAGTCTGGAATCATGCAAATCTGTGCGAGAAATGAAGCAAATCCATGCTTTTATTATCAAAGCCAAAGCCAGAAAAGCCCGTCTTCCAGTCCAGCTCCTAAGTGCTAAAATCACTTATGTCTTTCAACATTTTGATTTCATTAGCAGCAAGGAAAACATCCTCTCCTACGCTTGCTCCCTTGTCAAGCTCTGCTACCATAATCATGTCTTCATCTTTAATTCAATCATCCAGTCACTCGCAATTTGCAAGAACAGCTTCAGGCCTACGATGGGATTGTACCGGGAAATGTTGCTAGAAGGTCTCTTGCCTGATACATACACTGTTCCCTACGTTCTCAAGGCTTGCTCGGAATCCCAGTCTCTCAGAGAAGGCCAGCAGATTCATGCCTATTCCATCAAAACGAGTCTTGCGTCAAATGTGTTCGTCAAGAACACTCTGATGAGGCTTTATGCTGTTTGTGGAATTATCAAATCTGTTGAGAAGGTGTTCGATGAAGGTCCTGATAGGGATTTGATCTCCTGGACCACTCTTATCCAAGGATATGCCAAGATGGATTATAGCTCCGAAGCCATCAATACATTCTTTCGCATGAATTGGAGAGCCGACGAAATGACATTGGTGGTTGTACTTTCCGCTTGCTCTAAATTGAGAGATTTGGATATTGGTAAGAAAATTCATGCATATATGGATCATCACAAAATTGACTTCCATTCGGATGTCTTTCTGGGTAATGCATTGCTAGATATGTACTTAAAATGTGGCCAATTTGACTTGGCTCGTCAGGTGTTCGATGAGATGCCTATTAAGAATGTAGTTGGTTGGAATTCCATGATATCGGGGCTAGCGCAGCAAGGACAATCCAAAGAATCCCTAGACATGTTCCGCATGATGCAAAATATGGGTTTAAAGCCTGATTCCTTTACTATTGTTGGTGTGTTAAATTCATGTGCTAGTCTTGGAGTGCTAGAGCTGGGGGAGTGGATTCATTCTTATATTAACAAAAATCATATCAAGGCTGATGGGTATGTTGGGAACGCACTAGTGGATATGTATGCCAAGTGTGGAAGTATAGACCAAGCCTTCAATGTTTTCCAAGCAATGAGATGTAGAGATGTCTATTCTTATACGGCCATGATTGTTGGCTTAGCAATGCATGGTGAAGCAAAGAGAGCATTGGATATCTTCTCCGAGATGCTTATAATGGGCATAAAGCCAGACGAAGTAACATTTGTTGGTGTCCTTTCGGCCTGTAGTCATGCGGGACTTGTAGATGAAGGGCGAAGACATTTTGAGGACATGTTGAGGCACAACAACCTAGAACCCAAAAAAGAGCATTATGGTTGTATGGTTGACCTTATGGGTCGTGCTGGGCTAATTAGTGAGGCACTAGAGTTCATAAATAACATGCCAATTTTACCTGATGCTTCTGTTTGGGGATCACTTCTTGGGGCTTGCAAGATTCATGCTAAGGTTGAACTTGGTGAAAGTGTAATGGAAAAACTTGTAGAGATGGAACCTAGTAAAGATGGTGCATATATACTGATGTCAAATATATATTCCTCTGCAAATAGATGGAGAGATGCTTTGAGGTGGAGAAAGGCAATGAAACAAAATAACATGAAGAAGACTCCAGGTTGTAGTTCAATTGAAATTGATGGAATGGTTCATGAATTTCGCAAGGGTGAAAAGTCACATCCCAAAAGTAAAGAACTATGCAAGTTGCTTCAAGAGCTGACACATCAGTTGAGAAACGTTGGATTGGACGAGAACATTGTGTCGTGCTGATACAAACACAGGTACGGACACACACGAGGGACAAGGGCGCATTAGGCTCTTTGAAATTTTTTTTCTTTAAATTAAGCGTATATTGGTAATTTGGAACATGTAAATACAAAAATCTTTTTAAAAAAATAATAATTCAGAAAATAATTAAAAACAATGGTTAATTAATCCAGTTACTATTTTGCTGAACTCCTTTAATTTTGAGGGTAGGTTTTTTTATGCTGCTAGATTTTCTAGTAAATCAACAATAAACGATTAACTTTATCGTGTCCTATTCCTTAAAGGGAAATTTACACATAGTGCTCGGACCTTATCACTAATTATTTCATGCTTGTATTTTAGAAATTAAAAGATTTAAACGTTATTCTAATTTTCTTTAGTCAACCAATTTTCTTATGGTCCATTGAGCGAGAAATTTTATAATGACTAAATTACCCTAATAGCTATATTGATAATACCCTTTTTTTATCTCTCTCTCTCCCCTTTCTTCTGTCTCTCATCCATTTTTCAACATGTTTAGCATTGAGTTTTGAAGGCTGAAACTGTTTTTTTGAATTAAAACACCATTTTAGATGTTGTTGAAAAAAACCGTTTGGAAAAAGCTGTTTCGTTATTTTAGTGTTTTTATGACTAAAACTGATCAAATTTAATTTTTAATTATTTTTTAATACTCTCTAACAAATATATTTAAAAAAGTAATTTTCTAAATAGCAATTTCAACAGTAATGCTAAACGTGCCCTTTATTTCTTTTGCATCCCTCTCTCTTGTAATCCCTTTGTCTCTCTCGTTCTTGCATCTAATTTCAACTCCTTCAAAGCATTTTAAGCAAAGAAAAATAAAGAAAGTTGAACAATAATAGACAGAGAAAACGAAAAAAAATTCAAGCAAATTAGGATATAGGGCAATTTAGTTATGACCCACGTTATTAGCAATTTCAGTTGATTTTGAAAATTGAACTATACCCAATACTTCAATTCTTCAATAACCATTCAATACTCAAAAGTTTGTAAAAACAATTAAGCAACACAATTAAGCAATGTGAGGCATGGAAAGCAGAATAAGAGACCATTCTACTTTTGCCTTCATAACATAATACTTGCAAAGACTGAATCCAATTGTACCAAGCCGCCTGTAGACCCTTATTTTGTGATGAGTATGTGCATTAAAGCCGTAGAAAACCCGATGATGAAAAATTATATGACTGTAAGATATAATTGAAGGCATGAAACTGAATTATTAATTTCGTGGCATGATCTTGAAAAAAAAAAATAATAATACGCTTTTTGGGAAATTAATTTAATTTAAATAAAATTTTATTTTGTTTAAATTTAATATGGGTAGTTCTTAAATGGAGCTAATTAAGTTTAATTGGGCGTCATGGGTCTAAGAAAGTCTAGTTAGGAATTTTAAATATGACCTATTTAATTTATTTTTTGAAAATTAAAATAATAAAATATCTTTTTCTCTATCCCTCTCCTATACAAACTCTCTCTCCCCCATTGGCCCCACTCTCTTCCTCACTTCCTATTGGTGCCACCCCCTTTCCCTCTCTTTCTATTGGTTGGAACACCTCACCCATATCCCAGTCTCACCCAAATTCCTCAATCTCAGTTGTTTAAGTTATCTGAACCTTATTACACTAGGATTTCAAACCCTACCACACCTCTTCCTCACTTTCTATTAGTGCCTTCCCCTTCCCCTCTCTTCCTATTGGTTGAAATACCTCATCCATATCTCAGTCTCACCCAAATTCTGCAATCCTAGTTGTTTAAGTTATCTGAACTTTATCACCCTAGGACTCCAAATATCCCACTGATAAAAAATAAAAAAAGGGGAGGAGGACAAAAAAAAAGGTGGAGGAGAAGACAAAAAAAAATAAAAAAGAAAAAAAATTAAAAAGAGGAATAGCAAAAATTCTTTTAGTTCTTCTTTCTTTCTAGCGATATTTCTTAAAGGTTAATTCTTTTATTTTCTTTTTAAGATCTATGCCATATAATGTTTAATTCTATGTTTCTTGTTTTTAAATTATTTTTTATGTTCATATAGATCATGTAATCATGTTTAATTTGAGGGGATACACAACTCTGCACATGTTCAGTTTTTTGTCTCTTGTATTTTTATTATTTTTTGAATCTATAAAAAATTTGTAAAAATTATATTCATATTCCACACGAAATTCTATTAATTTTAGGCTTAAAAATCACTAAAAAAGTTTTAATATTTTGTAAGTTATAGCTGTTTGAAGTTAGGGTTCCTGTAAAATCTAATTTGCAGGATACCTGACTTGTGGAGCTCATATCTCCCTTGTTTCTTAATATTTTTGTGTAAATCTGGTGTCTAAAATTAAGTTTGGAACCTTGTGAATCTTTTCCAATTAGTTTCGCATTCATATCTGTTATGGTTGGTGAGTTATGAATTTTACAAAAAAAGTAGTGTGATTCTGTTACTGGAAAAAGTTACGATTTGTGTAGACCATTCGGCTAGGGTTTTATTTGGTTTATAAATTTTATGATATTGTATATGTTTTGGCTATCTTCTGTAAAATTTTCATGATTTTTAGGCTTGTCCAATTATTTTTCAAAAATCAAATTTCTTGCTACTGTCAATCTGCCAGAATTTGAAAATTATATATTTATGTATGTTTTTATATTTTCTTGGGTTTTAATTAATATTTGATCTATTTTTCTGTGTTCTTTTAATTCAAGAAGTGTTTTGATCATGTTAGAAGACTTAGACTATTAGGTAGTTGTAATTAATTAGAAATCTTAACCCTTTAAGAGACTAGAGTTAGAATCCAATGTAAATTGTTATTAATATTTTCTTTATTTCTTTTATTTTCTTTAGTTTCTTTATTTTTTATTACAAACAAAATTGATAAGTAGTCCTAAGGTAAGTACCAAAGAAGACATTTGCGTGGAGCTTATGTGGAGCTAAACGGGAGTAAGCCAGAGATATCATTGCCATATTAGAAGAGAATACCCTTTTTTAAGGGTAGCTTGCCCCAATAGCAACTGCATTTACCAATAAGTAAGTAGCCATAAACTCCTCGAATAACCATTGGCATGAAATTGTAGTAATAATAAAATTTGTATTTGGTAAATTAAAATTAACTTTGTTTTTAATTTAACTGACTTTTGCATGTAATTAATTTAAATAAATACTTTATAAATTAAAATTAACCTTATTTGTAAATTAAACTAATATTGGCATGTAAAATAAATTTAATTTAATATTTGGTAATTATAAAATAAATTTGCATGTTAGAAATCTTTATTAAGTTATGATTGTTTGGGCCTTATGTGACATTAGAATAAATTACACATGTACATAATTAACTTAGTTCAATTATCCTTAGGGTAACTTGGTGAAAATTAATTGATTAGATTAAATAGAAACGTAGGGTTATTTGAAATTGAATTTGTTTGTAAATTAAATTCTCAATAATAAATTAATTTTAGTCATCTAATAAATATCATTTAAATAATTAGCAACCCCATACATAGGAATTACTTGTGCATGAAAATTGTGTGTAAACAATAATTTTTAGAAACATTAGTAGAGGACTAAAGTTTAATAAAGGAATAATAAACAAGACTTTCAGAAACATTAGTAGAGGATTGGCACTCGAATAATGAGGTTAAACCAGGCGTAAGGGGTGCCTAACACCTTCCCCTTACGTACCCACTATCCCGAACCTAGACATTGGACTATGGTAATGACGGTTGTGGAAACTCTGCAAGGAGTAAGTTGCCATCCATGACCCTCGGAACAAACACTGAATATGTCCCAGTTATTACTCGGGTGGCGACTCCTGTCTATCTATGCCTTCGTGGCATAAATCCTTAGTACCGTGGTAGTGTTGTGGGAAGACGATACTTACCAGTGGTTTGATTCTATTAGGATTGTATGAAGTGCATATCTAGGAAATGTTGTCTAAGGAGGTGGTACTTAAGTGAGACCATTGTGACTCCACCATCTTTTTTGGGCATTATCTAGTGTATTTTATATAATTCTAATGGATGATATTTTGCCTCACGCCCCCCTCCTACACCACCACAAACAAATTAAGCAAAAATAACTCTCTCAAGCACAAATTAAGCAAAGCCAAATCCTCAAAAACCCCAATTCTATGCAAATTGAAGAATTGTTTTGCCCAACAATCAACATTAAGCAAGAAAGCAAGAAGAGTTTATGGTTCAGAGGGAAAAATAGCATAAAACTCACTACCGCCGGCAACCAAGGGAGACTCAATGACCATTATCGATGTCGTTACCTCCATCATCATTTGTCATTCAAGCTAGGACCTTTCCCTACAATGGCGAACTTGCAAAACCATGCCAGAGTGACCTTAGCACTACCATCATCGCCATCACGAATTGAAGAATTGCTTCACCCAAGAATTAGTTTCAAGCACTAAGAGCTTATGGCGCATAGGGATACTCAACATCAAATTCACCGCCACTTGCAACAGAGACTCAACAACCATTGTCGACATCTTTACCTCCATCATCATTGCCATTCAAGTGAGGACCTTTCCCTACAATGGAAAACTTGTGAAAACCATGCCAAAATGACCCTAACCCTACCATCGTCACCATTAAAGCCCAACAGCATCACTACGATTGCAACATCATTACACAATGCAAAATCTTCCCTACTTATCATGACTTCCCAATGCGACGTCTTTAGGGACCTCGATAACCAAGGAGGTGAATAATAGTGATAGGGGATAATGATAGAACATTAGGGAGGCATGCAGATTTGTGGGTGCCGTGGCTTGGGGTTGAAAATGGAGAGGTTATAAAAAATTGATTTGGTGCTCAGAAGTAGGAATAAAGAAGTGAGGATTGGGAAGAGAATGATAACCGCTAAACTTTTTGAGGGGAATATGGCTAGTGTAAAGAATGATATCGATAACGTCCTTGATGAACTTGCACCAGCGATGTTATTATTGTAAAATCCACAAGTACATGAATCGTACAGTAGTACTAAGATATCGTTACCACAAGTATCGAGTTGACTACCAAACTATGATTATATAGGCTATTTGGACTTATGATTGTATATGAGAATTAAATAAATAGTAGTAAATATAACTAATAAAGATATGACTAAATTTAGTAAACTAAATTTAACAAGTATCAATTAATAAAAAAAAAAGAAAAGTGATTCTAGAGCTAGGGTTCATACTTTAATTATTTGGGCATTTAGCCAATTAATCTAACGAATTGGTATTTATGTCTCTAAAGGAAATTAATTCTAAGAACTCTAAAATTCTCTTTCAAGGAATCAAAGATATATTTTAACTAAACCAATTTCTACTATCGTGACTCTTGATTTAATTAAAATCTATTAAGAT
This sequence comes from Hevea brasiliensis, assembly GCF_030052815.1. Classification (NCBI taxonomy): domain Eukaryota; kingdom Viridiplantae; phylum Streptophyta; class Magnoliopsida; order Malpighiales; family Euphorbiaceae; genus Hevea; species Hevea brasiliensis. The sequence continues at coordinate 49,916,176 of NC_079509.1, forward strand.
CTATAATTAATTTATAAAAGTCCTATCATAATCTTAGTCTATTGCTAGAGTTGAAGATTATAAATTCTAAAACTTGGTTTTCCACCATTAATCTTCGCTTCCCTATTCATCAATTAGTGATTTAGAGCATAATTTAGTGAGGCTTAACACTAAGCATATAAATAAAGCACAAGGAAAGGAATCAAAGCACAAATGCTCATTTTCATTAAATAAAATCAAAGTAATACCATGAGTTAAAATAGAGTGTTACATCCCAACTCTGAAATTTATTCACTCATGTTTCTATTTACAATGTTAGTCATAAATGATACTACAACTCCCAAAAATTGAATTCATAGGCAATTAATGAGTAACCGACTAACAGGTAGATACCTGAGCATTGTCCAAGTAATGATACTCTTCCAGTGTATTCCTAGTTACTTGGATCAATCACTTGAGAATAAGGATCCTGATATACTCGCCAACATCTCAGTCCTAGCATCCCTAAAACTCCTAAGCAATTTCGAGTCTAGGTCTTATCATGATACTAACTCCTAATTCTAATAAAAATCTAAACCAAAGCCTATAAGAGTCATTAGTGCACGTATCTAACCCAGTTAATCCCATTTATCCATTGATAAATTCCTAATATTGACTTAAGCATTGGAGTGTTGCCAACCAACCCACCTAGTGTTTTCTTGTATTGCAGATCCAAGATCCATGATCCAAACCCACAGAAGAGGAGAATAGCATCACTGGCGTCGTCTATGAGAGAGTTGCCTCAAAATTTTCCTATTTGATGAACAAATCTTATGATTGCTATTTTTCACCATTATTTTCACCATGGCTTCATGTCCACCACTAGTTGATGGAACCACTAATGACGTCACTACTGCAAATAACACACTAACACAACCCATGTAGCCATGAATTTGAAAGATTGTCAGAAGAAGATTATTACAACTCTTTCCACTAACCGTCTTAGAATGGACTTTAATTTATACCGAAGATTAAAGCTGTCGCGGAAGCCCCATCGAGTTTAATGATTGCTACACTTGTGTCGACGACAGAGTTGGAGTTGGCTGCAACTTTTGAGCATAAGATTTTATAGTGAATGAACTTTTCTTTGTTTATGTGTTTACGTTTTGGGGTTAAAACCCTTTAGTTTTGCAATTTCAATAAAAAGATCTTTTTCAGCAATTTTCTTCATTATTATATCGCTTGTTTCCTTGTGTTTTTTAAGTACCTTTTCATTGCTTGTGTTGTGCGGTTGAAGACCAAATTTTACATGTTGCTTTCTATCTTTCCAAGGATCGTAGTATATTTCAATTATAGACTACTTTAATTAGCCTTTTCAACTATTAAAGATCGTTGCAAATCAAGAGACTTAAAAAATCTCAAAGTAGACTATACTTGATCGTTTCGATGTTATGGTAATACCAAGGACCAGTTTAAGCTTTAGAATAATATTTGCTTGCAATGAAATCATTCTTGCATGTTTATGTTCTCAAAATATATCAAAGGCTATTTATGAGCCTTGGTTTAGAAAATATAGAGTCAACTGTCAATATTTTTCTTATAAACTAGCGGAATTCCCGTGTGTTATGCGCGCGCGCGCACACACACATATATATATATATATATATATATATATATAATTTTTTTATTCAAAATTTTCTCCTAACTAAAAAAATTTTTATCTGTTTTAATAAAATTTTCAATTAATTTAAGATGTGATTAATTAAAATTATCTTATTTAATTCCTTTTATAACAGTTTAGACTTTATTAATCCTACTGATCGAATAAATTGGATCACTTCAAATTACTTTCTAGTTTGATAATATTTTAAATCTAAACTGCTATATATGAAATTTGATTCGCCGGTCTAATTGATATTTTGAATTTAATAATATTTATGTTTATATACTACTTAAATATTTTGCTTAATTAAAAAAATTTCATTTTGGATTTTTTTAAAAAATATATTAAAATAGTGATTTTTAGGAGATTTTTAAAATATTGTATTTTGTAAGTTTTTTAAAATATTATTTCATGGAAGTATTTGTAAGAAAAGTTTTTTTTTTTGTTTTATCTTTTTTCGGCAAAACTGTTTTCTTAAAAAATGAAAAAAGATGGATAAAACTTCATAATAAAATTTTCTTTGAATTAATATTTTTTTCTTTAAAAGTTATTTTTTTTTCATGATGGCTATTTTTAGAATTACATGTGCATTTTTATGTTTTAATCAGTAAGAATTGAATAAAAAAAATAAAGGGGTAAAATAATTAAATATTAATTATCCAATAATATCAATCTATTAATAATTATCCAATTGAATATTACTTTTATAATATAATTTTAAATTATTCTATTAATTTTAAGATGTATATATATATATCCTTTTTAAATTTTTTAATTTAAAATTTTAGGAAAGATTAAATAAGAAATTGATATAAATTTTATAATTAAAAAATTAATTAAATATATCTAATATTTTTAATTATTTAACAATGAAAATTAAGATAATAATGATAATAATAAAAATATTTAAAAGAAAAATAAAAAAACAAATTAAATAAAAATAAAATTAAATACTTAACATAAAAGACAGTAAATTCTATAATCTATTTATATATACAAAACAAAGAGTTTTTCTCTTGTACTGCCACATAAAATTTTAAAATTATCATATTTATGCGAAATTGTAATTTTAATTAAATAAAACAAGCAAGTTTGCTGATTATGAAAATTATTATCTTTTATGCTAAGTATTTAATTTTAATTTTATTTAATTGACTTTTTTATTTTCCTTTTAAATAATTCTATTATTTTCATTATTACCTCAATTTTCATGATCAAATGACTCAAAATGCTAGATATATTTAATTAACGTTTTTAATTATAAAATTTATATTCATTTTTTATTTAATCTTTCCTAAATTTTTAAATGAAAAAGTTAAGATATATATATATATATATATATATATATATATATATATATATATATATATATATATATATATATAAAGTGATAATTATCAATAGATTGATACTATTTAATAATTAATTATTTTACCGCTTTATTTTTTTAGTCAATTCCTAGCAATTAAAACATAAAATGTACATGTAATTCTAAAAATAGCCATTAGAAAAATATTAATTCAAAGAAAATTTGATTACAAATTTTTATCCATCTTTTTCTTTTTGTTTTCGAAGAAAATAGTTTTGCCTGAAAAACATAAAAAACAAAATGAAAAAACTTTTCTGAGATATTCTTCTTTGGAATAATATTTAAAAAAACCTACAAAAGGCAATACTCCAAAATCTCCTAAAAATCACTATTTTAATGAAATTTGTTTAATTAAACAAAATATTTAAGAAGTAATTATAAACATAAATAACAGTAAATTTCAAATATCAATTAGACTAACGAATCAAATTTTAAAACAATCTAAATTTAAAATATTATGAACTAGTAAGTAATTTGATGTGACCTAATTTATTTGCTTGGTAAGATTAATAAAGTTTAAATTATTATAAAAAAAAACTAAATAAGATATTTTAATTAGTTACACCATAAATTAAATTGAAAATTTTATTAAAACAGAAGAGAAAACTTTTTAAACTAAATTACTTAAGAGAAAATTTTGAATAAAAATTAATTTAATAATAAAAATTTATCATTATTAAAAAAAATTATATATACATGTGTGTGTACATTACCGTGCAGAGATTCTGCTAGTTATAAAGTATGACAATCTCTCTAAGTACCACATGGCAAATGTAAAAGAAAATTTATATACATGGTATCATCAAGAACAACTCTATATACTTTATATATATAGATAGATAGACAAAAATAACATAAATATATAAATAAGATTTGTAAATAGAAACTAATAACCCTTGAAAGAAGCAACAAAAATAATAAAGTAAATCAAAAGAAAATTTAAGAATAATTAGATCAGGAGAAAACACTTAGTGCAAAGAAGAATGCTTGATATGTGCCTAATGACAGAAGGTATTAGCTATTTATAGGCAAACATAGAAAAATTTATATAAGAATTAATTAAATCATTATTAATTAAAAGAATTGTTATTCTTTAATTGAGATAATTTTAATGTTACTATTTAAAATATTAAAATTCCAAAATATTAGCCGTAAACATTAGCCAAATAAGTTGACGATAACTCCAAAATCAATGGCCTTAATGGCCATAATTTTATTTAATGACCATAAATTTTATTTAATAGTCATAAGTTACTCTTTGTTTGTAGCAATAATAATTATAATAATAATAAATATATTTAAAAATATTTCAATATTTTGATTTTCTTTATCTTGATTTTACTGCAATTAATGTTTTTAAATTAAAAATTAAGGAATATGATAATAGATAATAATTATATTTAGTGATTAATACTTTTTTATTATTTAAATTTGGAATATCAAATTAATTAAGAATTGTGTATAGAAAATTAAATTCTATAATAATTATATATTATAACTGTTTAAAAAATATCAAAAAAATTAATAAATTTAATAAAAAGTTATCACTTGACATAAATATGATATTTTTGAAATTTTATTTGACGATACTAAAAGAAAAGAATTAAAAATTATCACTTGACATAAATGTAATAGCTTTATAATCCTATGGAAATGAAATATAAAAAATTTCATAGAATTAATAATCTGCAATTTTAAAATGATTTTTCTAACTAAATATGTTGTGCGTAAATTTGTTAGTGAATTTCATTAAATTTTATGTAATTTATTTATATTGAAAAAATTTTGTTTAATATTAATACTCTTTAAGATTAATTACAAAAACCTTACATTTATTTTATAATATATTTTAGTTACTATCTTTTTGAAATTAACATTTTTAATCTTTCAAGTTTATTAATAGATTAATTTTAAAATTTTTATTGTAAAATTATAAAATTTTCACTAAACTTTAGTTTATTATATTTAAAATTCGATTATATTGTGATTTTTAAAATTTTAATTTTAATTACACTTTACTTTTTAAATATTATTTTTAAAAGTATTTTAGTAAAGGTTATTTTTAAAAGTATTTTAAATATTATTTTTAATTACACTTTACAGGCGCATGGAGTTAAGTTAAGGTTATTTTAGTAAAATAAAGTAATGGGAGGTAAATTTGAGTTTTTTAATCTCATTTTGTTTGGGAGAAGGTTGTGGAAAATGATGATTTAATAGCATTATATTGCTTAGATGGAAATTATGAAAAGCTAAGGTTACGTATGATATTACCTAAATACCCTTATTATATAAAAGGATATTGTTTTAATATTTAAATAATGATAAGTATAAAATTTTTAAAATTTATTAAAAATAATATGGATAATAAAGAAATGATTACTCATCAAAACGTCCAAAGTCCACTAATCTAATCTCTCTCTATATATATATAACTAGGAGAATATCCGTGCTATGCATAATAGTAATATATAGTTTTTATTTTTTAATTTAATTTGTTAATTATAGTCTAAAATTTATTTCTTAATTAATTTATCCATATAAATAAAGACAAATTATTATTATTATTATTAAAATAATTTTCATTTAAAATTTTATCTTAATAATTAAATTTAAATAATTTTTTACCTGTTTTAGTATTACATTTTTTTATTAATTTTTGGTGTAATTAATTAAAAATAACTTATTTAATTCTTTTTTATATATAAATTAATGGTAGTTTCTATTTTTACATTTTTGAAAGTATAATAAAATTACTTTATTTGCAAAAATAATTAAATTTTACTAATTCAGCTGGTCAGACCAATCGGTCTTAATATGATGTTTCAGAATTACTATTTAAATATTTTCTTTAAGAAATTTCCTTTTTTTTTTTAAATATTATTGTTGAAAGTGATTTTTAGGAGATTTTTCAAAATATTATATTTTTATAAGTCTTTTTAGAAATATTGTTTCTTTAAAATATTTTTTGAAAAGTTTTTTTCTTGGAATTTTCTTTTGGCAAAATTTGTCTTTTAAAATTTTGAAAAGTTGGGAAAAAAGTTTTAAACAAATTTTCTTTGAGCAATTTATTTTTTTTTTTTAAGTTATCTTTTGTTATTGATTGAAATTATTTTGTGAGAAAAAATGCCATAATATAACATAATTTACTGATAAATATAATGTATAAATACATATTTTTTATGTAAGTTATAATTTAATATTAAATATAATTAATATTTAGTCAATTTTTAAATAGAAACTATTAAAATTATTTAATTTACTTAATAAATACTATTTGATTGATCATTTACGATTTAATCTTATAGATGACATTATTTTATACTCTCCAAATCTCATACATGACAAATATTGAACAAAAATAAGAAGAGGTCTTTAATTATGTATGAATTACGAGCACGATACGGGTATTAATTAAGTATTATCATATTTTACTAATTTATTATAATAATATTGATAATCAATATTATAACAAAAACAAAACAATTTTTATTAAAGAAAAATAAATTATTAATATAATAAAATTAAAATAATAATAATTAATAATAAATATGCCAAACTCTCTTTGCGCCACGTGACAGTTTCAAGAGAAAACTTACCACATGGCAACTTCAAGTAAAGCTTAGCCTACTTTGGATAGATAGATAAATAGATAGATGTTGGGAGGACTTTTCTTAGTACTGCCATGTGATAAATTTTTTATTAGTGTTGACACTTGTCTTATAAATATTTTTTATGTTAAGTATTTAATTTTCTTTCTATTTTCCTTTTAAGTATTATTATTTTTATTGTTATCTCAATTTCTGTGATTAAATGATTATTTTCTTTGACAATTGATTGTCACATTTCAAAGCCTCCATAATTAAATTTATTTAAAAATTTATTATATTATTTGCTTAGTTTATCAAAATTAGTAATAATATTGCTTTTCTGTAATACTCAAATATCTATTTATTATTATTATTATTATATATATATATATATATATATATATATATATATATATATATATATATATATATATATATAACATCTTAAATTTTTAAATCATTATTTTATGTGTAAATTATGATATTTTAATGTATTAAATATTATGGTATTTAATTTGAATTTTATGAGTTTTCAAAATCAGATTTTTATTTTTCGAGATAATAAATTTTAATGATTTTTAAAAATTAATTTAAAGATCACATGGTAAATTTAAAAATATATTTACACTCCATAAGTTTTTCTGACTTTTCTGTAATTTTTTTGAAATTTTTTTGTCTCGTTTTGGGTCGCAGGGCAGAGTAAAAATCAAATTTCATGTGTCTTGAATCAAACTGACTGAATTAGACCAACCCCTTTTCTGTCTTCTTTTTCCTCCCTGTGCGCACCACCTCTCCTCCTTCTCTCTTTATTTTCTTTCTCTCCTCCCTTCCCCACAATCGGTCGACCCTCCCCCCTCCTTCCTCCCTCATCGGCGCCCCTCCAACCAACCTACCCTGCTGTCGCCGCCCCTCCAGCTGACTAGAAAACTCACCCAAAGACCTCCCTCCCTTCAATGCGCTGATCCAACTTCCCTTGCCGATTTCGGTAAATTCGGCTACCAATCGGATCGAGTCCAGTCTCCATCATGTTTTATTCCTCGAGAGCTTTCCATAGACACCAATTTTATCAATTTTCATTGAGTGGTTTGTGCGAATCGAGTCTGGAAAATTTTAGCCCATTTTAACTTTTGGGCTATATTTCTTTCAAACCGTGAACTCTAGAGAAATTCCGAGACTACCAGCATGCTCTACACGTCGAGAGCCTCACAACAACACCAATCTAGAATTTTTTCGACATAAAAAATCTGATGGGTCCAACGAGCTTGCCAATGATTTTTTGGATTTTAAATAAGTTTGTTTTAATAAATAAAAATTATATTCTAACTCCTGGTGTTATGGGCTTTACATAGATATTTTTATTTTGGAGAAATTCTATGGGCCATCGGGATTGCATTTTTGGGCTAGGCAGGTGGGTTGCCAGACCTACTTCAAAAGTGAGTCAATATTACAGTCCTGTCCACCATTTTCAAATACCGTGAATGCGTTCCAAGTGTCAGAATTGGGGCAAATAAATCCAAACTCTAATTTGCCCTTTTTGCCTAATGCTACATTTAGAATAAAATTCATAAAATATTCGTGAATAGCTAGAAATTTTAATTCCTTCTGTAATAGTAAAATAGCATTGCTAATGACTGCAGGGCATGATTATAGAATTTTTGGGGTTAGTTTGGATAGTTTTTGTAAAATGTCAAGTTTAAGGTTAATAGCTAAATTGTGTAGTTATATGAGTTTTGACTAGTTTGGTAAGCCCAGAAGGGGCAGTATGTTGTTGTTATATTGTGGGTCTGAGGTCATTAGATTAAGAAGTGTTGTTTGAGTTGCCTTGCAAATTAGTTAGGTTCAGGTATAGAGGAAATTCTGCTAGATTTCCGGCATAAAATTAGAATGTCTTTGACTCTTTAAACTCTTGTTTTGTTTTCATATTGATAAATGTGTGAATATAATTGTTTAGGTGATCCGAGTCATCCTTCATCCTCTTCTTAATCGCTTCAATGATCTTCAATTAATCTGTGAGTAAATATTGATTTTATTTATAATTTCAATATTATTAAATTATATTAAATGTTGCTCATGCATTCACATATATGCATGTATATATTTAACTAAATGCTAGGCACACTCCTTTGTTGCACATTTTATTGAACTTATTTGTGGATGTCGCCTTAAGGTAATTTGAAGCTTTGTGTGTGTGTTGGCGTGTGAATGGTATGGATATGGATATGGATGGAATAGGTAGTAGCAGCTGGAGCTTGACTCGTTGGGACCCGATCCTTATATATGGATAAGTTGGGGCAAGTACGGCTTTGAGTTGATCTTGCTGACCCCACACTTGGATTATTAAAAGAAAGTCCAACTTGAGTTGACCTCGCTGACAGGTATTGGAATTAAAAGAGCTCCATAGAAGATCAGCTCCCATATATATATATATATATATATATATATATATATATATATATATATATATATATATATATATATATATATATATTAATGTGACACACAGGTGTATGAGTGCTTCAAATAATCTTTTACGTGAATATTGTCTGAATTATTTGAAACTATGTGTGTATGTTGTATTTCATACATAGGAATGCATTATGTTTAGATAGTTATATAAATTATATTTAAAATCAATATCTTACTCTGTGAGTCGAACGCTCACCCTTGTTCAGCTATTTTTCCTCAGGTGACAGGTGGACTCATTGAATATAACTTGCTTTCTTTCTCGGAGGGTTAACCAGAAAAATTTAGTTTTACTCTTATTATCTTTTGTTCAATTCTAGAACTCCGCATGTATCAGTAGCATATTATTTTCATTTGGGGTTGTAATAACTTAATTTTTCTGGAATTGTAATCCCAGTTATATGTGATTGCTTGGATGTTTGGAATCTTATCACTGTGGATGGAGTGAGCTGAGCTCCCAATTTTATGTATATGTATTGATGATTATGAGGGTAAGCTGAGCTCCCCAGGATATTGATATTATGTGTTATAGATCGGGTGAGTTAGTACTCCCCGTTGGATAATTCAATTTATAACTAGACTTTATTCGTTTATTCTCTTGAATCTGGACTACTATTTTTGGCTCTATGAATGGATTAAAAATGGTTAGACTTATTACGGGTTTCGGGGCCTATGCTAACCCAAGTCCTATTGCCGGTTTCCTTTAATACTCAAATATCTCATAATATGCGTAATCATTTTTTTTGGCAACCACTTAATATGTTCATAGAATGTTATATATTAATTTTATAAGATTAATGCATAGATTTTTACTAATGCCAGTTGAATCATTTTTTAATGAACTAACTATAGAGGAATTGATAATTTAAAATGAGATAATTAAATAAAATTGAAATTAAGATTTTAGAATTTATAAATTATTATAATTGATGAAAATATTTATTTACGAAAATATTTGATATATTTAATTTCATTTAATTGTTAAATTTTTATAAATTTCTTATTTAATGTTTCTTAAATTTATTATCATTGGATTACCACATGGCATTTATCATATAAAGATTATTTTATTTTATAATTATAGTAATTATTATCTTTTATACTAACTATTTAATTAATTTTTTTTATTTGATTCTCTTTTTATTTTTCTTTTAATATCTTTATTATTTTTATTGTTATTTTCATTTTTTTATTATGTGATTATTTTCTTTAATAATTGATTGTCAAATCTCAACGCCTCCGTAATTAAATTTATTTAAAATTTTATTATATTTATTGTTTTTAAGTTTATAAAAAATAGCAATAATATTACTTTTTTTTTTGTAAATAAAAAGTTGGGTAGATAATATTATTTTTCTTTAATACCCATACATCTCATAATATGGATATATTTTATAATGGATTTTTTTTTTTTTTTTTTTTGCAACTCCTTAATCTATTCATCAAAGGTTATAAATTAACTGTATAAGATAGATAAATAGATTTTTATTAATGTCACTTGAATCTTTTTTATGGAACTAATTTTTGAGGGATTAATAATTTACTTTAAAAAGATATAATTAAATAAAAATAAAAACTGACAAATTTAATTAATTTTTATTTATTTGTTAATTTTTATAAATTTGTTATTTAATGTTTCTTAAATTTGTTAATATTACATTTCTTTATAAAAATTTAAAATTATATATCTCATGTGAATAAAATAATTTAAAATTATATTATAAAATCATAATTTTAAATATATTAATATATGAAAAAGCTAAGGCATAGAAAATGCTTTACAAAAATAAGCCACTTGCCTTCTTAAAAAATTGTCACATGGCATATTAAAATAGTTAATTAGTATAATTAAAAAAATAACAATAACCTATTAACCAACTTATTCAAAATTTAAAATAAAATGGTATATATCTTCATATTATTTGTCAAATATAAAATTGTATTAGTTAAATATACAATATTGTTACATTCTTATAAAAAATTATATAGAATAAAATAATTAACAATCATTTAAGAAATGAAAATTAAAAGATATGACTTAATATAATTTAAAAATAAAAAAAATAATCTATTAATCAACTTATCAACTTATTTCGAAATAGTATACATCTTTGTAGCCTTGTCAAATGCAAAGTGTCGACACCATATTTTGGCCGATCCCTAAAATCGATAAAACTTTGAAACCGATCCCCAGCACTAGGTTTCCCTGTGCCAGCCAATGACATTTCCGATCTCTCTTTATCTTTCTTTGCTAGATAACCATATTTCCGAACTCTCCTCAAAAAGGAATCGAATCAATACTAAGTCCCCATGTCATTTAAAGCCTCACCGATCTCTCAGACCAATTGTCAAACCTCCTGACTAGTCTATTACATTCCCGAGCTCTCCTGACAAACGAAATTGAACCAACACTAGATCTTTATGTCACCAGTTTTACTGTCGATCTCCCTTTTAAAAGTTTAGTTAAGGTTCCAATCCGGTTTAATGATGATCTCGATCTTAATGTTCAAGTCGAATTTCCAATTTTAATCAAGTCCCGTTTAGCGTGGGTTCCTTACCGATCTCATGCTTATTGTGTTTTCCGATCTCTCACACTTAGATTAATAATCACTTTCAGTTGTTTCCATATACTCAGACAAACAAGGGTTTAGAGATTTTCCGATCACAATCATTCATCAAACAAAAGAGTCATTCCATTTCATTTCATTTCAGAATTTGTACAAGTTATTCGGCTGGGGGATCACCCCCAGCCTGATCTACATTTTGCTCATCCCCTCCCTCCTCCTCACTATCTTCACCATCGCCCCCAGGAGCCAGGTCGGCCATCCAAGAGAAGTCCTCCTCTGGGTAACGCTTCTGGAGTTCGGCCAAGAGGTCCTTGTGAGCATTCACATAGGCTCCGGCTATTCCCGTCACCATCTCTTCGTCTTTCTCCTTAAGCTCCTCGTCTTTCTCCTTAAGCTCCTCGATGAGTTGAGCGACCTGAGCAGCTTCGTTGGCCTGAAGCGCCTGGACTTCTCCGAGAGCACGATTCCTTTCAGCCAGGACATGAGACTGTTCGGCCAGCTTGTCTTCATAGAACTTCGCCCGCCCCTCAACTTGAGATATATAATCCTGAGCGGATGAGAGTTGGGATCGGAGGGAAGCCACTTCCTGATTCTTCTTCTCGATCTCCTTACCCAGACGCTGAGCCTTTTCCCGAACCATGGTCTGATTCACCAGACACTCCACGTTCAGGCTCATGGATCGAGTCAAGATATCATCAAGGCTGTTCGGGGATAGCCTGTCCCAATCCTCCCGAAGGAAGATGGAAGACCCCAAGACTTTGACAAAATCGGGGTTCTCCCGAACAGTCCGATTATTCTTCAGGGAATCGATCAGTATTTGAGCGCCACGAGAAGAGGCCCTAGCAGAAGATTGAGAAGGACCCCTTTCTGTGCTTGGAGCAATTGGAGGAGGTGGAGGCTGCTCTTCCGATCTAGGAGGAGATCGGACAGCTTCTGCGGTCGGCGGACCCGAAGGTTGAGGCGGATCCCCTTGTACTTCCCCAGGTTCATGACCGGGTGTTCGAAGCATTTCCGAACGCTTCATCTCCTTTATTCTCCGGGAAATCTCTTTGTCTTTCTTCCGCTTCCTGGAACCCTCACCACCCGCCATACCTGCACAAAGAAGAGGTCAGTGAGATCGCTAAGGTCCTGAGATCTGAGATATAGAAAATACCAATGCCGAGGTTAGAGAGCGGAAGTTCGCGATCTTGGCCGGTGATCAGCTGAATGGTCCAATGGTGCAGCTCGGCAGTCACCGCATCCAAACAGGAATACTTTTGAGTGGCGGCCTGACTCTTCAGATCCATCACTATTAAGCTTTCCTCCTGGTTCAGGGTAATGCGCTTCGGAAGCAAGGGCCCCTGGTGCCACCAGCTACGGGGGAAGTCCTCAAAGCAGCTCGGATCTTTGCTCCTCAGAATGAAGAAACGGTTCTTCCAATTCTTAAGGGAGGAGGGCAGATCGGTGAAGAGCCCGCAATGAGGCTTCGCCTGAAAGAACCAGTGCTCGTCGTCCTTTCGGCGAGTCAGCCTGTGCAGTTCGGCGAACACCTTAGCCGTAGGACCGATTCCCTTAGCTCGGCACAGGCCTCGGAAGGCTACTAAGATCCTCCACGAGTTAGGGTGAACTTGAGCAATGCACACTCGGTGAAGTTTTAGGACCTCCTTGTAGAAGTCATCTAGAGGGAATCGAAGACTGGCCTTTAACTGTTCCTCGTATACCATAACCCTGTCATTCTCTTCAAAGAAGTAATCGGCTCGGTGATAGCCGTGACATCGGATAAGTTCATACGAATCAGGACGAATATTGTACTCCTGGCCAAACGATTGCAGATCGAACTCTCGCAAGATCGATGGCAGCTCGTCCATAGGGAGAGTTTCTCTCCCTGAAGAAGGTGCATGCCTTGATGGCGCGATCCGCCCCCGAGCTGGAACAGAGACCCTGGGAGGTTCTTGTTGAACGCTTGGCCCGACTACCTCTTCTTCATCGGACGACCATGAGAACTGAATGGAAGGAGGGCTCGCCGCTCTCTGACCTTCGGCACCGCTCATTTTCAAAGGAAATAAAGAACTTAAACTAAAAAGAAGATCAAAGCCCTTACCGGAGTCTGATCGGCGTCGGAAGAACTTGAGAAAATGAGAGAACTTCGAAGTTGTGAGCAAGAGACTGAAAATGGAATGAGAGAACAACTGGCTAGCCCCTCACCCCTATTTATACTAGTCCGAGCATTTAATGCTCACGAGGTTCCAGGCAGTGCATCGGTTAACGTAATTCGCCAGCTGTTCGGACACGTCTCTCGAACATTCCGAGATCGGTTAATTGGAGATCGGCATAATAAGTTGAATATTTTGAATAAAGGATTAGTTAAGAGTCGTTTTGTTAGGAACCAGATCGGACAAATATATCAAAGATCGGAAAATAATCAATAAGATAATAATTGGAGAAACAAGATTTTTATTTCCAAAAGATCGGATTACATCATTTGGGCGATCTCTAGGGATCGGATTACAATAAAGGTCTAACTACATCATTTGGGCGATCTCTAAGGATCGTAATACATTAGAGATCTCATTACATCAAAAGGCCGATCTAAGGATCAGCGGAACATCCTATCTAAAGAGGCCCAAGTTTATAACTGATCCCAAGGATGTCGCCGACCGGAAGCTTAATCCGCTATCGGAACACCCAATGTGGGAGGAAACCGCTGTCGGAACACTCAATGTGGTGAGAAGCCGAATGAAATTGAGGAAGCAACCGCCAAGGGTCAGCAGAGCATCAGCAATTTGCTCGGCCAAAATCAATTTGTCGATTATGCCAGTTGAACAACTCGGGATCGGCACGGTCGAGGTCCGCAATCCAGATCGGTCAATTAACCCAGTCCTCTCACCGTCATCAGACAAGGTTATGCGATCACCGGGGTCGTAAATTTTCAGTCGAGAAATAAGGAAGTCCATCGGAAAAAGATCAAAAACCACAATCATGGCCGGAACGACCGCCGGAGCAGCTAGAACTAGGAAGTAAGAAGGAAGAGAGGAAATCAGATGAAGGAAATGTCTCTGTCGTCAGGGGTATATATAGGGGGAAAATGAGCATTTATTGTCGAAGGTAAAACGGCTTAACGCCGAATCGAGGGGCAATTAATGCTTTGACCAGACCGGACCTGAGAAAGGGAAAGATCGGAATAATAAATCGGAAGATGGGAGATCAGCATGAGAGATCGGAATAGGAGCGTAGGAGGGATCAGAAGGCAAAAAGAATAAGACAAATCCCAAATAACCGTCGTCAGAATCAGAGCCGAGGTAGTTAAAGCGTGGCAGACGAGATCTCCACCGCACGCCTAAGAATCGCCCGCAATGCTAACAGGTGCCAGGGTATGTCATGACAGTCCTGTACATCCCAATCCCCATCGTTGATCTCACTGGTAAGGACAAACTCGGAACCCTTGGATCAAGAGAGAAGACGACAATACCAGCGTCTTTCGCTCTTAGCCCTCAGATCGTTCCGGACAAGAAGGTTTGGGACCGTCAGATGGAAAGAAAAAAAGGACAAATATTCTGAAGAGTGATCTCAGCCATCCATTTTGATTCTCTTTAATTCCTGAACATCTGATCATGTCCTTCGAAATCTTGACCCTCCATCTCCCTCAAAATAAATCCTGACCCTTCATGGGGAGCACCCGATTCCTATAAATACCTGCATGAGAAACTGTTCAAAGGACGGGCAAAAAGAGAGGCAGTTATTATAGCGGAAGAACTCTGAAACTTCATTCAGTTTGTTACTCTGCTACTTAGACGTGTTGATTGGAAAGACTTTTGAAACTAGTTTTCTAAAGTGTTTTCTTGAAAAGGATTCTGAATACTGAAACCTTACATTTTCAGTTTGTTCAGTATCTGGTCATACTCTCACTTTCAGCCCTTTATCATCTCTGTTTTCATTCCCGTTGTCCAAGCTCAACTTCATTCCACTCGGTTTTTATCTTAATCTGATTGCATTTTAGCTAAACACTCTTCAGTTCACGACGAACATCAGCCCTCAGGCTAATCAGTCCGCTGTCTTATCACTATTTACCACCCCATAGTTATTTCAATAGATTTGGCTCCTTACAGGTAAGAGCTCATATTGCTGTTTTATTAAGTGTTTACGTTTACTTTTCGCACTTTCTTTGTTCTTCTTACGTATGCGATTTTCTCCAAGTTCATTTTGTGCAAAAGGACCCCAAAGAATGTTACTCTCGAGTTATCTCTTTAGTGATTAGTTCATCATTTTACTAATCTTCATCATTTCTGAATGCAAGTTTTCTAGCTCCTAGTGGCGTGTGAGTGGTTGGGTAGAACGTAGGTAACTGCAACTTAAGGGTCTCTTTTAAAAGAGAGAGCCTGAATAACACGTCAGGAAAATAGCCAAACTATTAGGCTGACTTAAACGGCAATTCGGCAAGATGCCATGAAGTGGAATAAAACCAAAATAAACGAAGCAGAATAGATCGGACATTAATAGGTATTAATGAGATGACTACATAGAAGGTCGGTAAATCAAGTCCAGTATCCTCTGTTTAATCACAAGGTATCAAGAAGCCTTATCCCCAGTATCTTTAAATGCCAGAATCCTTAGCTTTAGGCTCTTGTAACATGTAGCTGAAATTAAAATTCGGGAGATTGGAAAAGTCCCTTTCAGGCTCCTGTTAATCTAAAAGAGATCGGAGGAGAGTTCTTATCCGGTCTCAACTCAAAATTTTAATAACTATAAAATAGAGATCGGAGGAGAGTTCTTATCCGGTCTCAACTCAAAATTTTAATAAACGTTAAAAGAGATCGGAGGAGGGTTCTTATCCGGTCTCCACTCAAAATTTTAATAAATATTTAAAAGAGATCGGAGGAGGGTTCTTATCCGGTCTCCACTCAAAATTTTAATAAATATTTAAAAGAGATCGGAGGAGGGTTCTTATCCGGTCTCCACTCAAAATTTTAATAAATATTTAAAAGAGATCGGAGGAGGGTTCTTATCCGGTCTCCACTCAAAATTTTAATAAATATTTAAAAGAGATCGGAGGAGGGTTCTTATCCGGTCTCCACTCAAAATTTTAATAAATAACTTAAAAGAGATCGGAGGAGAGTTCTTATCCGATTCTCACACCAAATCTTAACCTGTACACAAAATAATCCAAAACCAAAAATGATATGCGATGTTAATTCACTAAGGTTGTCTCATTTACTTATGTATCTGGGTGATCCGAATTTAGTGAAAAATTAAAATTTCCTTTCGACAAAAGGATTAACATGTCCATTCAAGCCCTCCTAACTAATGCAAAGTTAAATCTACTTACCCTTATTAAGGGACGAGGTGGGGTGCCTAACACCTTCCCCACCCGTTTACGGACCCCGAACCTAGAATCTCTGTCTTGAAGTGGTTTCATATTAATTTATCTCCTCAAATGGTTTTTTTAGTTTCCCTCAAAACTAAGGTGGCGACTCCTCACTCCTTCCCACTTCGGTGAGTGATCGTCCGGGCGACCGCAAAATCCCTTGCGACACAAAGTTATATTAGTTGCCACTAAAAATATAAGATATTATTTTGTCACATTATTATAAAAAAAAATTAAAGAAAAATGATTAAATGTCATTGAAGAAATAAAAAATATAATTTAACTTTGATGGCCATAAAAATGATTTAACGTAATATAATTTTATAAAATAAATAGGGAAATTTACAAAAAAAAAAAAAGAGTACCATGTGGTTTTAGTAATTTTTCACTTCAGGGTTTATAATTCACTTTGGGACAAAAATGATACCTGAGATTTTGTACTACTAACAAATGATGACTTTTCATCTTCTCTATATTAAAAGGTATTAACGTGAAAAAGAAAGTTGCTGATGTGGAAGAGAAAACTACTGATGGGAAAAAGAAAACTGCTGATGTGGAATATGAAATAATGGAAAAGTTGCAAAAAAAGAGTACCATGTAATTTCCCCATTTTTCACTTCAAGGTCTAAGTTTATTTTGTGATAAAGTGGTATCTTCTGGTAATGTTTTGTTAGCAAAACACAAAATTTTGTCTGACACTATTAATTTTCATTGATGTGACATTAAAATAATATTTTTTATTATTTTTAATAATAAAAAAGAAAAAAATATTCACATACTACCAAGATCTTTTATTCAAGAAAGAAACTTTATTCACTTTAGCGTGATGATTCCGAAAGTGAAAGTACGCTAATATGAAGTTTTGTATAAAAATCCTTATTTTCAGAATCTTTATTAACAGATTTCTAAACCTGAAGTTTGCATTTTTACTTTCAGAATTATTATTAAGGATCATTGATGTGGCATAAACATTCGAGTGAGTTACTGAATTAGTATTACTGAGAATCTAGGTAGGAGCAACAGTTTCGCTGTTGGACTGGCAAGATTGAACCAGTACTCTTGGTTGGCCAGTCGCATATTCCTCCCTTCTATGAGGTAATTGATACATTTCTTCACTTTGGGCACGACTTCTATCAACACTGCCTTGAGGAGTTCATGGCTAAACTACCTCTTGATCTCCCTAGCACTTCTGGACACTGTGTTAGATTCTTCTAGACTAAAGACTTGGCCATCAGAAAACACAGGAATTAGCAAAATTGAGTTTTTCAAAAAAAAACATGCATAAACTTTTCCATAGCATTCTGAAAGTGAAAGATCTCAGATTCTGGCTATTTCCAATAATTAAATAATTCACTTGATTTGCTAATGGTGCAAAACTTTAGAGTACTACTTTGTCACAAAATGAAGCATCTACCCTGAAGTGAAAATGAGCGAAACCATAGCTATGCTTTTTTTGTAATTTCTACTTTTTTTATTCTACGTCAGCAAATTTCTCTTCTATGCTACTTTATGTTCCACAACAGCAGCTTTTAACGAAGAGAAAATGAAAAATCGTATTTGCTAATGGTGCAAAATTTTAGGGTATCACTTTTCACATGGTAAACCACAAATCCTGAAGTGTAAATAAGTGAAATCATATGGTAATTTTTTGTAAATAAGCCATTTGACTTCTTAAAAATTGCCACATGGCCTATTAAAATAATTAATTAATATTGTAACATCCTCACTTTAGCTAGTCCATACAGTCTACTGTTCAGGCGACTAATGTCGATCCGGGCAGTTAGAATGTTTGAAATTATAAATAGACTAGAGTGAGGAGTTATAAATAAACCAAATAATGCTCATAAAAATCAAGAAAAATTTTTAGGAACAAAATACACTAAGGTTAAACGAGCCAAAACCTCAGTGATGAGTAACCTGAAGGGGAAGTGACGGTGAAGGCCGCTAGTAACCCTAGACCTGGGGAAAACTTCATGAAATAATTTTTGGGACTCCAGAGAAGAGTCATTGAGGTTTCTATGGCATTAGAATGCCAAGAAAATGCTTAGAAAAATTTTTTCAATCGGTACAGATAATTTTGGTCTGTTAAGCTAAACAGAGGGCATTTTGGTCATTTCGCCTTCAGAGATAATTTTTGGCCAACTTGTCCAGTTAAATAAATAATTTATATGACATAAAATGTGAATAAATATAGTTAAAAATTTAATTGGAATTAAATAGGCAAGAAAAGGATGGAAAATGAGAGAAATTGGACTTATGACATCATAATGATGTCATTATATTCCTCCCACCTAATCAAATGTTGACACATGGCACAAATTTATTTAAAAAGACTTAATGGGCAGAAAAAGGAAAGAAAAAAAAAATCAAAAGCTCCTTTCATCTTCTCCAAACCAAACCCTCTCTTCCATTGTCCACCATTATCAAGCTTACCAAAGCTTGATTTCTTTGGTTTTTCACCCATTAAAGCTTAAGTACCCAACACAAAATCTTGCTCTTTCATCCTAGTGAAGCTTTTGGGAGCAAAAAGAAAGAGAAAGCAAGAGTTCTTGCAAGATTGAAATTCACTCCCTTAGAGGTTAGTGACCAAACTTGTTTTATCTCTTTCAATTCATGTTGAAGGAGTGGTATTTAATGCAAATTTGCATGAAAATTGAGTAAACATCATGTGTATGTCTTGCTTAAAATTTCGGTAGCCTTAAACTTTGGTAGGGTTTTGAAGAATTCTTAGAATTAAAATGATATTGTGCTGCCTTTAACACCAATATATTGCCTAGGATAATGGAAGGTAAGTGTATGCATGCTTGGAGATAGTAGGGTTAGGGTTTAAGCATGAAATTGTGACTTTGATCATGCAATGGTGAAAGTAAGTTTTAATGGTCAATTAGTGATCATTTGGTTATGTGTGAATGAGAAATGAAGTGATTTGTGCAGTGGAAATTGAAGTTAGTTTTGTTGCCTTGGCTAACCTGCAGAACTAACCATGAGTCCAGCAGGTTTGGGTAGTAATAACTGGAGTTGTAGAAGTTCAATTGGTGCAAGGCCAATTGGACATGAAACTAGACACATAATGGCACAACTTTAGAGAGGAAACTATGCCCAGAAAATCAAACTAAGTTGACCTAAAGATTGCCCTAATCCAGGTGACCTGCATTCTGCCTGGGCAAAATGACCAAATGAACAGTGTTTATTCATTTGGTCATAACTCAGTGTAGAAAAGTCCAATTGACTTGAAATTTAACCAACAAATAGCTGAAACATATACCTACAACTTTCATGAAGAAACCTAACCTAAAATTTAACCATAACATGTTCAAAAGGTGACCTGCAGTCGCTACACAAAACACTGTAGATTTGGTCAGTCCAGAAAATCTGGGAAGTTGGCAATCCGGCCAGTCATGGTATTTAGGCCATAACTTGAGCTACAAAACTCCAAATGGAGTGATTCAAAAAAAGAAATGTAACTAGACACAATAAGGAACAACTTTCATGTTGACAATTTTGCCAAATTCCCATTGCAAAAAAGACTAATGGAACAGTAAATACAAGGCTTGAAATCTGAAAATTTTGAATAATTAACATTAAGTTTAGAATTGGTATTGGAAACCAATACCAACAATTTTAGAATGCAAAATGTGGTATGTTGGGAGCATTAAAACCAATGTACCTATTGTCTATGTAAAAGTCAACATTTTTATTGACTAATGGAATGAATAGTAACACCTAAACTTAAATTTCAAGAATTATAAAATTTAAGAGTGTAACATGCCCTAGTACACCTAACAAGATTGGTTTGGATAGGTTGGCATGCCAATAGGGTTTTGTTAGCAGTACTACATATGGCTTCATGCCATTCTGTGTTTTATGGCCACACGTGCCATTCTGTGATAAAATAGCCTTTGGCTATGTTGATTGAGTTATTATATTTGAATTTTATCCCTGATGATTATTACAGCTTATTAGTCGCATTACATTTCCCTAGGAGACACAATGTGACCGATGGTGTGATGGTCCGAGGTACTTAGTACCCAGTGCCAGTTTACCCGTTTATCCAGTCCAGTCGACTAGTATGGGTTACTCAGGCAATGATAATGAATCTTACAAAATTTTAATCAAATAATACTGCAATAAATGTCATAAATTAAGTTTACCTAAAATGTAAACATACATTCTGCATATTTATGTTATTTTAGTTATTTTATTTTATATTGTCACCACTAAGCAGAATTGCTTAACGCGTCGCCTTTGCCACGCGCAAGTACTGGAGACATAGCTGAGGAGTCCAGCAGACCTCATACTGGGTGAGCTTTCAGATCTGCACACAGAGTCCAGAGTCACCTCACATTTGCAGTGCATTGGTAGGACATTAGGCCACTTTTGGTCTTTTGTATTTGTAAACTTTTGTTATGTATATTTTAAACTCATGTAATTATGCTTTTGAAGTAATTATTTATGAACCATGTTCAGTAATAATTTGAGTATTTCTTATGGAGTTGAGTATGATATAAATAAATTGAATTTTTGAAATATTGATGTCATTTGAGAAATTGTGGAAAGATGTTGGTGGTTGACTGAGATTGAAATTATGATTATATTGGAAGTGTTTTTAACAGATTCAGAAGAACTGTTTTTTCAATTTACAGCCGGCACTCTGCCGAATTTTCTATAAAATTTGCGAAAAATTCAAATAAATAAAAAATTGTGAATAAATGAATTAAAAAGGATAAATTGTAATAGAACTATGAATTGGTGCTCCGACACACTGTATGGCATATCTTGCTCAACTACACTGTAGACAGGTAAGGGGTGTCACAAATATAATTAAAAAAAATAGTAAAAATAATCTATTAACCAACTTATTTCAACATTTAAAATTAAATGGCAAAACATATCATTCGTCAAATCTAAGATATATGTATATATATGAAATTTTACCATAGCAAATGCTTTATGAAAATAAGTCACTTGGCTTCTTAAAAAATTGTCACATGGCATATTAAAAAAAAATTAATTAACATAATTCAAAAAATAATAAAAATAATCTATTAATCACTTATTTCAAAGTTTAAAATTAAATGGTATATATCTTCATATCATTGTCAAATATGAATTTGTATTAGTTGTGTAATATCCCGAATTTTCAAATAATTATTTTATATGTAAATATTTTATTCTAACCCTGGTATTGTGGACTTCGCGTATGTACTTTCGTTTCGTTAAAATTCGATCGTCGCCTGGATCTGCAATTTCTGGTATAGCAGATAAGCTGCTGGAACCATTTTGGAACCGGATCAAAGTTACAGGCTACCCCACCATTTATATAGATGCTTCGGACTCGTTTCAAGCTTTAGAATTGGCATAGGTAAACCCGAACCCAAAGTTTCTTTAGTTATTTAGTGTCGAGTTTAGAATAAAAATCCATAAAATATTCGAGGGTTATTAGAAAATTTTAATTCTTTTTGTAATAGCTTTATAATATTATTGAGGTCCACGGGGCAAAGTTTTAAAATTTTTAGAGCTGATTTGAGTGATTTTGCAGAATATTCGTTTTAGGGGCTAAAACGTACTTTATCAAGTTTGTGACTATTGCCTGGTTTGGAGGGCCCAGGAGGGGCCATATAATATTGATGATATATGGATTGAGATGTGTGATTCTAGAAGTATTTTTTGAATCATTGTGCAAGTTTGGTAGGTTCTAGGTATAGAAGAAACTCTGTCGGATTTTTGACACAACTTAGGGTGTCTTTTGATTCTTTTTAAGCTTGTATTGAGTCAATTATATTAAATAATTATAATGTCATTGTCAGGTGACCTGGGATAGCCTTTCTCCTCTGCCTAGCCACCACAGTGACCTCGGTTTACGTCTGTGAGTAAAGTATTGATTTTAATTATAATTTCAATATTATTATATGTTCAGGCATGCCCATGCATCACTTATAAATATATATTTATGTCGTTAAATACTAGGCACATTTTATATTGCATCTTTATTTGATGAAATATTATGGATGTTGTTTTATGGTAATTTGGAGTAGAGTGCGTGTGGTGCGTGATATTGGATATGGACAGGATGGGTAAACGCGGCTGGAGCTTGACTCGCTGGGACCCGATCCTTTTATGGATAAGTTGGGGTAAGCAAGGCTCGAGATGATCTCGCTTGCCTCTGCATTTAGTCTATTAAGAGAAAGTCTAGCTTGAGATATACTCACTGGTAGAGGTTGGATTAAGAGAGCTGCATAGGGGATTAGCTCCCATATATGTACTGTTTAAATATTATATAGGTGTGTGAGTACTCCAAATTACCTTTTTATTGTTTATGATGTGATTTGTGTATGAAAACTATGAAGGTGTTGCATTCCACTCTTTGGGATGCATTAGCTTTAGATAGCTATAGAAATTATACTTAAAATCGGCATTTTACTCTTTGAGTCAAACGCTCACTTCTATTCACCTTATTTTTCTAGGATACAGGAGATTTTTGGTTGAGTTTTAACCTATCTCTCTCCTTCGCAGGTCATTTTGTAATATCTGTTATGTTTTGTATAACTTTACTAAATTCTAGAACTCCACATGTGTTAGAAGTATTTTATTTGATTTGGGTCAGAAATATAATGTCGTATTGGATCTATAAATCTATTAAATGCTTGTATGATTGGATTGGATAAGGGAGCTGAGCTCCCATTTGATTTTATGACATGATGAGTATGTAGAGGGTGAGCTGAGCTCCCTAAATTGATATATATTGTGCTTACAGGTCGAGTGAGTCAAAAACTCCCCATTGGATGATCCATGTTATGGCCGGACTCTGTCGATTGATTTCTTGAAATTGGGCTCAATATGGGCCTTAGGATTAGGTTAAGGAATAGTTAAATTTACTACAGGCCTCGAGAGCTTTAGGCTGGCCCAGGTCCTAGTGCTGGTCTGACCCATATGTTGGGTTGTGACAGAGTTGGTTTCAGAGCTTAGGCTCTAGATTCATGGGGAATATATGTCTAAAGTTTTGAGAAGAGTTTAGTAGAAGTCTTGTTAGGATGTTACATGTGGAGTATAGGATCTTGTTTCGTCTTGTTTTGTAATTCCTTGCTTCTAGATTCTGTGTTATTCCTTGGGTAGTTTAAGAGTATTTCAGTTTAGCACCTCGGTTTTGTGAAGCACATGGTGCCATGAAATAGATTTAGTAGACGTGTTGAGGTATGCCATGGAAATACATACTCCAAGAAATGCTACGTTTCTGTCAGTATGGGTCTAAGTGGTGTGCCTATCTAGTGCTAGGCATGAGTACATAAAGGTGAGTTTTGATAGTACAGTTGCCCTAGATAAGGGTGAGGATACCACTGCTGGCAGTCGTCAATGGATGACCCAGTCAGAGTAAGTTTATGATATCTGTATATTTACGAGAGATAAGAGATTGGGAGACTTAGTCAGTCGGGACGTATCGTAGTAACTATACAATATTCTCGATGTTCGCTCTGTAAGCTACAGATTACAGAACTGACATGGGATTATTGTGTAGAGCTGCGTGCTTCCCCGTGGTGCTCCATGATGAGGATGTTTGCAGATAGCCTCCATTTGGTATAGTTATGTCAGACTAGAGTTCTATATCTACAGAGGAGTTGGGAACTCCTAGTTAGGGGTCTAGAGTCAGAATATCGAAAGGTCACAATAGGGTGGTAACTAGAGTCAGTGACTCAATTACCCTAACATGAGCTAGAGTTACATCAGGAGTTGTCATCAGACCAGAGGTGTCGGGTTAATTGCAAAGTAACGGCGACACCAATAGATTGAGACCATCTGGTCTTCAGTGTGGGATTTTGGACAGTTTTTGCAGTACGATGGATGTTTTACCTAGAGTGTAGTGAGAATAGTATCTCCCTTGCATCGCAACAAGGTGCAAAATATGACTTTGCTTCTAAAAGGAGACAAGATGCTATGAATGATGTTTATAGCCTGTGAAGTAACATTTTATGAAGTTTGCAGTGTGATAAGAGAGCAGATGGCCTAGCATGGTTTTGGCAAGGTGGTAGGTGTAGTACTCCTTTTGCAGTCAATTGTGATATAAAACAGAAGATTACTACTGGTGATAGTGACCTAAAGAATAGTGTCCCAGATGGGACTGTAGAGTGTAATAGAGAGTAGTTGGCTCAAGTATCCTGAAGAGGGTATAAGTTTCATTATAGGAACTATAAGTGATCATATCATGATGGATGCAGAGCTTTTGAGTAGCAAGGGAAAAAAGAAAATCCTGTAGATTCCTTCCTTGAGGAAGTAGGGGTAGTATGTGGTCTAAAGGATAGAAGTTAGAATGGTAAATCATAGAATATGTGTATATATAGAAGAAGTGCAGAAGGCAAAAATAAAATAGTTGGATTAGGTGCAGCAGGAGAGATAACCTGAATACCAATAGAAGTACCAGGCAGAGTGGTTAGAGGACCAATTTTGAGTAACATCAAGGTATTGATGACTTGATAGAGACAGTGAAGGGATATAATTTCCTAACATGATAGTCAGATCAAGAAAGAGAGTAGCACTAAAGAATCAAATAGTTAAGTTCTATTTTGGATAAGATAAAAGAGATGAATTAAAGAGCAAACCGAATAGTCAAGGATAGGATAAGATTAGGAAGACCAAAGTGAGATATAAAGTACATAAAGTGCCATCTTGGGCAAGGTAAATAGGATGAACTAAAAAGAAATATTAGAAAGCCCACAACAGGATTACATGAGTGAGGATAGTTGTCAAGATATAGGATCCAAAAGTGTAGGACTTAGAATAGGTCATAGTTCAGGCAATGTCAACAACCAAAACATGGAGTTCAGAGTTGCAGGATATGGATCAAATTCTATCTATTCCTGTTCCCCAGATGGAGAAGGTAGCACTGGAATAAGATCCATTTAAACTTTTAACAGTGTGAGGAAAGTTAGTTGAGGGATGCAACCAGAGCAGGCAAAAGTTATAGGATGTGCAATGGTGTCTTGAACTGTCCTATCAGGCAAAAAAGTGAATTAATAAGTGGTAAGTTAAATAAAAGTAAACCTAATGGTTAAAATAGGCATGACGAACAAAAAGGATGGTAAAAAATGGCACATAGGCTTAGGTCCTGAGAAGAGATGGTGATATAGCATTTATGGGGTCTGTGATCAAGGGTTAGGTAAGCATTTTCAGTATGACCAATAGGGTCACTTTATAAGGAAACATGAATGAAAATAAGTGACAGAACGATAGTAGGAGATAGAGTCCGAAGAAATATGTATGAGTAATAGTCACAAGTCACTGAGAAGTACCAGAATAAGAGTTATGACAGTAAATATGATTGGAATCAATTCTAGAAGAGTTTGTTAGTGAGAGGTATCTTCTAAAATATAGTAAGATGAAAGGATGTAAAAGAACGAGGGTAAGCATAAAAGGTAAAAATGGAGTATAAATAAAGATAGTAAATCTCAAGATGATATGTCAGGCAAATCGGTGGTACAACTAAAGGATTGTTGCAGCTGATATCTTATAAGAAAGAAGAAATTTCAAGAAAAAGACCAAGAGACATATTCTACAGACAGTAGTGTGCTAATGATTGTCGGAGGAGATTTCTCCTTCTCTTTAAGTTTAGCTCGTGCTTTTGGCTCAAGAAGACTACATAAGCAAGGGAAATTGTGTTGAGGTAACCGGGTATTTAAGAAGTTGGTAGGCACTAATCCATACGCATTCTCTTTAAAAAGGAAATTACGATAAGTATGTACCTAATGTTAAGTATGAAAGAACGATCAGAGAGGTGACGGGAGCTAAATCGAGCTAGTTACCAGGGCTTACAACCCTTCTGAACTATAAGCTGGAGGAAGTACTATTTGCTAATGAGTTACAGTGAATAAAATTATTGCCGATGGAAAAATTTGAGGCTGAAGTTTGGAGAGCTATAAGCAGTATATGTGGTTATATTAAGGAGAATGGACGTGTGAAGTATCTTATCTGGAATTATGGTATAGCACACATTTTCCACAATCATATTAGTTCATGTGGAACTTATAGTTTCAAGGGCTCCTATCTAACTATAATGAACAATTTTCTACAAAAGGTAGTAGGAAATGATAATGTTCTAATGGTTAAGTTAGGAAAAGAGACACAAAAAGAATTTTCTAAGGTCAATTACAAGTGTTACATAATGTGAAAGATATGCTGATAGGAGCCAATCATAAGGTTAGAATTCTAGAAGTAATAAAACTAGTAATCAAGATAGGACTAAGAAATAAAAAGAAGGTTAAAGTTGATGATGGAATGGACATCCTTGAAGGAAAATGTATAAGGGTGAGAGAGAAAAAAGGTTAAAAAATAAGTAAAGTAGGTTAAAAAGATGTTAACAATAGCAAAATAGGAAAAGGAAGTGGATAAGATTCAAAAGATAGGAGAAAAACTCAGTAGAGTTGGTTAAAATGATGAGAATAAGAAGAATAAGAATGCTAGGGACACACTAAGGCATGTTTAAAACAAGTTATGGTGAGATGATAGATCCAAGAAGTAGTAGAATCACGATTTAAGTGTTAATGTGTCAGGAAGTACATCACATAATAAGAAGTTTTAGGAAGAAGTCAAGGTATTTCCATTCCAGAGGAGGAGTGGAAAATGATAAAGTCACATGAACTGGGTTGTTAGGGAATACAAACACTTTTATCATATAAGAGAAGAGACCCAGTTCACTTTCCAATGTTGACAGATGGTGTAGGGTACACTTGGCACTTGGATGGAGCTCTATAGGACTAGATGCATAAGATGGACAGGAGTTAGCCTAAGGACCTTACTAATAACGTAAGGTAGATTGGAAATTAGAAGTGTCATGGGAGTGAGAAGATGCACAAGTGTTGACCATTAAGGTCATGGGACAAGTAAAGATGTCAAACAAGATGCTTATGATAGGTGCTATGTAACACCTTAGGCAAATCCCACATCGGTAAAACACGGGAGAGATGCTGGGTTTATAAGTTGGTGGTTCGTAACCCCTAGCGACGCGTTTTAAAACCGTGAGGGCTTCGGCCCAAAGCGGATAATATCACTAGTGGGCCGGGCCGTTACATTTGTGGTATCAGAGCCGCTCCGCGTGCAACCTTGAGCGATGGTGGCGCAAACCTCAGCGAGGACGCTGAGTCCCATAAGGGGGGTGGATTGTAACACCCTAGGCAAATCCCACATCGGCAAAACATGGGAGAGATGCTGGGTTTATAAGTTGGTGGTTCGTAACTCCTAGCGATGCGTTTTAAAACTGTGAGGGCTTCGGCCCATAGCGGACAATATCACTAGTGGGCCGGGCCGTTACATGCTACAGGAAAGCATCTCATAGGATACTATAGGATAAGGAACATAAGTCATGTCTGTAGGAAGCAGAGATTGTTAAAACAAAGATATGGGGACTGAAGTCACTAAGAGATACGTTAGGGCACAATGAAGGAGAGGTAAGCACCAAAGCTTATGGAAGTTATAAGATATCAAGTCAAGCACAGTGGAGGTATAGTGAGTACTGAAGATGTTAGAAAAAGATTAAGGAGTGGTTTGAGGTATGAGTTTCGCTATGAAATGATGATGATAGTTGGGATACTACAACAGGCAAAAGAGCTATGCAGATCCTAGGTGAAAAGATGTAGAGTTTGGAGTGGGTGATTATGTATTCCTAAAGGTCTCCCCAATGAAAGGAGTCATGAGGTTTGAGAAGGAAGGTAAGCTGCCACCTAGATACATAGGACCTTTTGAGGTCATTGATAGAGTTGGAACAGTTGCTGACCAGTTAGAGTTACCACCAAGCCTTTCTCATGTCCACCCAGTATTCCACATCTCCATGCTAAGGAAATATGTTCCTGACCCTTCACATGTGCTGCAACCAGATGTAGTAGAGTTGAATGAGAACCTGACCTTCGAGGAGCAACCTGTAACCATAGTGGACTATCAGGTGAGGCAACTAAGCTCAAAGCAGATCCCTATGGTTAAGATTTTATGGAGGAGCCAATCAGTGGAAGAATGCACCTAGGAGTCAGAGCGGAATATGCACAGCAAGTACCCATACTTGTTCACTATTTAATCCTGTAATTTTATTCTGCCTTGTATAATATTCAAGGACGAATTTTCTGTAAGGAGGGAAGAATGTAACATCCCTAATTTTCAAATAATTATTTTATATGGAAATATTTTATTCTAACCTTGGTATTGTGGACTTCGAGTAGGTATTTTCATTTTATGAAAATTCGATCGTCATCCGGATCAGCAATTTTGGGCCTAGCAAATAAGTTGCTAGAACCATTTCAGAACCGGGGCAAAGTTATAGGCTACCCCACCATTTGCAGATGCTCCGAACGCGTTTCAAGCGTTAGAATTGGCATAGGTAGACCGAACCCAAAGTTTCTTCAGTTATTTAGTGTTGGATTTAGAATAAAAATCCATAAAATATTCGGGAGTTATTAGAAAATTATAATTCTTTTTGCAATAACTTTATAATATTGTTGAGGACCGCGAGGCAAAGTTTTAGAATTTTTAGAGCTTATTTGAGTGATTTTTGCAGAATATCCATTTTAGGGGCTAAAACGTACTTTTTTAAGTTTGTGACTATTGTCTGGTTTGGAGGGCCCAAGAGGGGCCATATGATATTGATGAGATATGGGTTGAGATGTGTGATTCTAGAAGTATTATTTAAACCATTGTGCAGGTTGGGTAGGTCCTAGGTATAGAGGAAACTCTATCGGATTTTCGGCACAACTTAGGGTGTCTTTTTTAAACTTGTATTGAGTCAATTATATTAAATAATTGTAATGTAATTGTCAGGTGAGCCGGGATAGCCTTTCTCCTCCGCTCAGCCACCACAGTGACTTCGGTTTATGTTTGTGAGTAAAATATTAATTTTAATTATAATTTCAATATTATTATATATTCAGGCATGCCCATGCATCACTTATAAATATATATTTATGTAGTTAAATATTAGGCACGTTTTATATTGCATCTTTATTTGATGAAATGTTATGGATGTTGTTTTATGATAATTTAAAGCAGCGTGTGTGTGGTGCGTGATATTGGATATGGATAGGACGGGTAGACGCAGCTGGAGTTTGACTCGTTGGGACCTGATCCTTTTATGGATAAGTCGGGGTAGGCACGACTCGAGATGATCTCACCAGCCCCCGCATTTGGTCTATTAAGAGAAAGTCCAGCTTGAGATATACTCGTTGGCAGAGGTTGGATTAAGAGAGCTGTATAGGGGATCAGCTCTCATATATGTACTGTTTGAATATTATATGGGTGTGTGAGTACTCCAAATTACTTTTTTGTTGTTTAGGATGTGAGTTGTGTATGAAAACTATGAATGTGTTGCATTCCACTCTTTAGAATGCATTAGCTTTAGATAGCTATAGAAATTATACTTAAAATCTGTATTTTACTCTCTGAGTCGAACGCTCACTCCTGTTCACTTTATTTTTTTCAGGATATAGGAGATTTTTGGTTGAGTTTTAACCTGTCTCTCTTCTTCGCAGGTCATTTAGTAATATCTATTATGTTTTGTATAACTTCACTAAATTTTAGAACTTCATATGTGTTAGAAGTATTTTATTTTATTTAGGTTGGTAATATAATGCCGTGTTGAATATGTAAATCTATTAAATGCATGTATGATTGGATGAGGGAGCTAAACTCCCATTTGATTTTATGATATGATGAGTATGTGGAGGGTGAGCTAAGCTCCCCAAATTGATATATATATTGTGCCTACAAGTCGGGTGAGTCAAAAACTCCTCGTTGGGCGGTCCATGTTATGGCCGGACTCTGTCCGGTTGATTTCTTGAAATTGGGCTCAATATGGGCCTTATGATTGGATTAAGGAATAGTTAGGCTTACTACCGGCCTCGGGGGTTTCAAGCTGGCCCAGGTCCTAGTGCCGGTCCGGCCTATAAGTTGGGTCGTGACAAGTTGCTATTAAAAATATAAGATATTATTATATTCTTATAAAAAAAAATATTTATTGTAAAATAATTAATAATAATTTAAGAAATGAAAATTAAAAGACTTTAACTCAATATAATTTAAAAATAATAAAAATAATCTATTAATAATCTTACCAAGTTAGTTTAAAATTTAAAAATTAGATGGTATATATCTTTATAGCCTTTATCAAATACAAAGTTACATTAGTTACCATTAAAAATATAAGATATTATTTTTGTTACATTCTTATAAAAAATATTTGAAAAAATAATTAAAAATCATTTAAAAAATAAAAATATAATTTAATTTTGATAGCCATTAGAAGGTTTCACTTAATATAATTTTAAAAAAATAATAAAAATAATCTAATAATCAACCTACAAACTAATTTCAAAATTTAAAAATTAAATGGTATACATCTTTGTAATCTTTATCAAATAGAAAGTTATGTTAATTGCTCTTAAAAATATAAGATATTATTTTGTTACATTTCCATAAAAGAAATATTTAGAAAAAGTAATTAATAATCATTAAGAAATAAAAATATAATTTGATTTTAATAACCATATAATTATTCAAAATTTTAATACAAATTTAAATTATATGTAATATAATTAATTAAAAAATTTTAACAGTAGCAAAATGTTAATATGATCATGAAAATGTAAAATAAAAAATATTAAGTTTTATTTTATATAAAAAATAATTTGCGTTAAATGCTGACAAAACAACTAATTTAGAGTGTTAACTAATTTAGAGTGTTGAGAAAGTGAAGATTTTTTTTAATATATATTTTGAAAATCTTTAAACAATCTATCCCTCTTAAAAAAAAAATCTCAAAAAGGTGACTAACATGCTCATTACAATAAAAATCATACTTTACTACCAAAAACTTCCTCCCAAATATGAATTTATTTTTTCTGAACCCTGAAATAGCAACAACTAGAGTATTTTTTTTTTTCTTGGAAAATTGAAGCTTTTTAATTAACTATTTTTTTATTGAATTTTGTTGATCCATTTATAATTTTAGGTTCAATATCATAAATGACAACAAATCAAATATTTTCGAGTACTCTATCATATTGAACCTTAACAAAAGGTTCAAATAATATATAAAAATTTCTATGTCAATTAACTAATAAATGTTAAAATGTTTTGTAAATTTATTTTTGAATTTTATTAAGAATATATTTTTGAAATATTTCTATATTCAAAATTCATTTTACTTTTTGAATTAATGGTTTTGATTAATTTAATTAGGTATTATTTAATTACTTTTTTATACTTTTTTATGTTCCATTTAAATTACATGTATTTATGATTTTAAAATTTATAGAATTAATTATGTGAAAAAAAATTGATTTAAAATTCTATTAGGATTCCTATTCTTTATTAAGATTTTATTAATTAATATATTTATAAATTTAATTTTTATTAACCAATTAAAATAAAATAAAATTAATCTTTTATTATCATAATATTAAATTATTATGGGTATTTATGACAATCTTTAATTATATACTTTAATTGTTTTCTTGCAACGTGCACGGCGCATTGTTTGTATATTCATAATTAATTAAAATTTTTAATAAATATATTTTTTAAAAATTTCTCATATATAATAATAATAATAATAATAATAATAATAAAATAACTAATTAAAATAATTTATTATATAAAGACAATTAAATTAATAACATGAAGACAATTTAATATTATGAATTAGAAATTACGTTATTTTTCTATAACTTTATCAATTTTCTTAAGCATTATAATTTAATGGATTTCTTCTGGTTGAAAAGAATAGAGAAGTTATCAAATATATATATATCATAACACATGTTTCGTTTAACTATTTTCGAAAATGAATATAAAGATTTATATTTTATAATGATTTAACCTAAATAATTAAAATTTTGTAATTTCATTCTGTTTAAATCTTTATTTTTGTAATTTTATTTAAAATTTTATAATTTTATCAATTTATTATGAAGTGAAAAGTTTGAACAATATAACGTTAAAGCTTTAGACATCACTTGTGTAACACCCCAAAATTTTAAATTTTATGAGCATTTTTAGTATTTTAATTTTATTAAATTTTTGAAATTTTTTTTGAGATTTTTCGGATTTTAAAAATCGGGTTCGATTTTCCGAAAATATAAACTTTGATGATTTTTAAAAATTAATTTAAAGACCACATGGCAAAACTAAAAATATATTTGGAGTCTACGTATTTTCTGAGTTTTCTGAAATTTTTTCGGAATTTTTGGACCTCGTTTTCGGTCCCGAGGCAGAGTAAAAATTCAAAATTTTGTATTTCGAATCGAACCGGACCGGATCGGACCGGTCGAATCGGACCGGCTCCCTTCCCTTTTTCTTCCTCCCGCGCGCGTCCCTTCCCTCTTCTCTCTTCCTCCCGTTTTCTCTCTCCCCCTCGCCACGGCCACCACCACCTCGCCACCCCACCAGGCGCCCACCCGACCTCCCAGCCACTGGCGCAACCCCAAACGGCCGGAAACCGCACGCGAATTCCCTCACTCGCTGCCAAGCTTCTCGCCAAAATCCGGCCGATCCGCCACCAATTGGACCGGGTCTTGTGTCTAAAATCATCTACTCGCGAGAGCTTTCCATAGACACCAAGAACGCCAAATCCATCGAGCGGTTTGTCCAATTTTTGCTCTGGAAGTTTGTAGACGATTTCGACTTTTGGGCTAGATTTCTCGAAAACCGTGAATTCCACGAGAAAACCGAGGGTACCAGCACGCTCCACTCGTCGAGAGCTTCGCGGCGACATAAATTTCAAATTTTTTCGACACCGTTTTTCGATGGGTCCCACGGAACTTCGCAGTATTTTTCCGAGCATTTAATGAGCTTAGAAAATTCTGAAAAATTTATGTACTAACCCCCGTGTTATGGGCTTCGTGTAGGTATCCTCAATTCGCAGAAATTCGGCGATTGGCCAAGATGTGAAATTCCGGCCAGACAACCCGTTACCGGAAAAGTCTCCGAATTGGGCCGAGGTTTTGGCTAGCCCCCCATTGTCAGACGTCCCAAGCGCGTTCCGGAAGTCGGAATCGGCAAAGGTAAACCCGAACCTTGCTTTTTCGTAATTTTCTAGTGCTTAAATAGGATTAAAAATCCATAAAATATTCGTGGTAGCTTAGAAAATTATGATTCTTTTTGCAATAGCTTAGTAATATTGCTAAGGACCGCGGGGCAAAGTTTTAGAATTTTTAGAGCTTGTTTGGGCAGTTTTTGCAAAAATGATCAATTATAAGGACTAAATTGAAATTTTACATATTGTGATGGATGACTTATTTGATGGGCCCAGGAGGGGCTGTGTGATATGATTGAGCTGTGGATATATGGATTGTGAGTATAGAAGTGTGTTTTGAGCACTTTTGCAGGTTGGGTAGGTCCTAGGTATAGGGGAGACTCTGCCGGATTTTCGGCACGACTTAGGACGTAATTGATCTTTTCTTGAATTGTATTGAGTCATTTGTATTAAATAATTGTAATATAATTGTCAGGTGAGCTGGGACAGCCTTCTTCCTCCGCCGAGCCGCCACAGTGATTGTCGTCAAGTCTGTGAGTAAAATATTAATTTTAATTGTAATTTCGATATTATTATATGTTCAGCATGCCCATGCATCACTTATATGCATATATTTATGTAGTTAAACTCTAGGCACGATTTATGTTGCATTTATAACTGTTAACGTGCCATGAATATTGTTGTGGTAATTTGGAGCAGTGTGCGTGCGTTGGTATGCTTGTGATGTGGTGTGGACTATGGACAGGACGGGTAGTCACGGCTTGAGTTCTTCGCTGGGACCCGATCCTTCGAGGGGTAGTCACGGCTTGAGTTCTTCGCTGGGACCCTCGATTTGGTTTATTAAGCGAAAGTCCGGCTTGAGTTCTTCGCTGGTACCAGGTTGAATTTAAGAGAGCTATATAGGGGATCAGCTCCCATATATTATGATTGATGCTACAGGGTGCGTGAGTGCTCCAAATTACCTTTTTGATGTTATGATGTGAAAATGTTGTGTATGTTGCATTTCACTCTACAGGGTGCATTAGTTTCAAATAGTTATAGAGATTATGGTTAAAATTGATATTTTACTCTCTGAGTCGAACGCTCACTCCTGTTCAAAAATTTTTACAGGCCACAGGAGGATATTTTTTTGAGGTTAACCTGCTTTCTCCCTCGCAGGTCAATTACTACTGTTTGTATAAACTTGTTAAATCTTAGAATTTCCGCATGTGTTAGAAATGTTTATTTGATTTGGGTCTGTAACCTAAATTATTATTTTGGACCTGTAAACTTAATATTCTATGCATGTTTGATGGATTGGATGAGGGAGCTGAGCTCCCATTTATTTTTATGCTGATGAGTATGTGGAGGGTGAGCTGAGCTCCCCAATTGAGTATCTATTGTGTTTACAGGTCGGGTGAGTCGAAGACTCCCCGTTGGAAAGTCCATTTTATGGCCGGACTCTGTCCGTTTGGTTTCTTGAATTTGGGCCCAAATGGGCCTTAGAGTTGGGTTAATGAACAGTTAGGCTTACTACGGGCCTCGGGGGCTTTAGGCTGGCCCAGGTCCTAGTGCCGGTCCGGCCCATAGGTTGGGTCGTGACAAATGTGGTATCAGAGCTTAGGCTCCAGATTCTTAGGGAATGTTTGTCTAAAGTATTGGAAAGAGTCTACTAGGAGTCACATGCGAAAAAATAGGGTTCACATTCGTCTTGCATTGTCGTCTTTGCTTCTAATTTCTGCTTCATATATTGTGTGTAAATATGAGTCTATAGAGCTGTGTAATGTACATTTTTGAATTTTGTGGGCTAATTCTGCTGAATTTCAGGAAAATGCGTAGAAGCAGGAGAGCTGCCATCGCACTGTAACTGGATGTGCTGACGAGGTGTCAGCACAGGATGAGGCACCTGCCCCGAGGAGGCGGGGTAGGAGGCCTAGAGCTGCTCAAGTAGAAGAGCAGCTGCCCCCAGTACAGGATCAGTCCTTTATGGCACAGGGTCCCATGGATCCCATGGCAGCTACTCTAGCTGGGTTGCAGAGGACCATCGATATGATGGCGCAGTATATGATCCACCCCCCACCGCAGCAGTAGTCCACCGCACCAAGAGGAGAACCTTACAAACAGATCATCAATTTCAAGAAGTTGGTGCCTGGTACTTATGATGTGTCAGACGATGCATATCGATTTTTGGATTCCTGCAGATAGGCAGGAACAGAATTGCAGTTGACTGATAGAAGGCTAATAGAGTGTATACAGCATGTCATGGGGCCTATACCTAGACAATGGATGAATGACTACGTGTTACCTCGGTTGGAGGGTTTGACATGGGCTCAGTTTCTGGAACTTTTTATCAATCGATTTGTGCTAGAAAGCTTCAGAGATCAGAAGCAGTGGGCCTTTGAGGCCTTAAGACAGAATGGCAGGTCTGTAGATGAATATGCTACAGAATTTCTGGAATTGAGCAGATATGCCCCTGCAGCAGTAGCTACAGAAACTATGAAGGTGAAGAGATTCCTAAAGGGGCTTGACAGGAGGTATGTGAACCTGGCCATGATGTCTAATCAGTCTTTTGATGTGGTGGTTGATCGAGCCAGACAGATTGAGATTAGCTATGCTGCGGATGACAGCGGGAGAGCAAAGAAAAACAGAGCAGAGGGTTCCTCAGGTGTCCTTTCCATGGGTACTCCGGACAGTGGTGGCCAGAGTAATTACAGAGGAAAAAGTAGGAACAAGAAGAGTGGTTTTAGACACAAACCTCGAGGATTCGCACCGAGTGCGGATCCAGCGGTGGTCACGATTCGAATGCAGCCTGGTGCAGTTCAGATCCTCCTTGGCACCTTGTGCACAGTGTGGAAGAGGATATTCAGGACCTTGTTTGATGGGATCAGGAGTATGCTTCAGGTGTGGCCAACCAGGTCACTTTGCTAGGGAATGCCCTGTGTTCAGCGAGCCACAGATGGGGTCACAAGGTTCTGTTGCAAATGCTCCTCGTCAGTTGTATCCGGGTGCTTCCAAAGATGGCGGCGATCGATTCGATAGCCAGGCCGAGGACAAGGTGGACGAGGATTTGGAGGCGGTCGAGGTAGAAGTCGATGTCGTGGTTACGCCACTCAGGTAGGGGTCAAGCTCGGGTTTTCTCCCTGACCCACCAGGATGCTCAAGCTTCAAATGCAGTTGTGGCAGGTATTCTTCTGGTCTGTTCCTATAAGGCTCGTGTTTTAATAGATCCGGGTGCTACGCACTCATTTGTCTCCCCTGTGTTTGCCATGAGGTTGGGTAGAAACCCTACAACCTTAGAATGTCCTTTGTCGGTAGCTACCCCACTTAGCGACAACTTAGAGGTAGATATGGTTTTTCCGGGTAGTCCAGTGGTAGTGGATGGAAAGATCCTCCCAGCAGACTTGGTTCCTCTACCAGTAATGGATTTTGATGTAATTTTGGGGATGGATTGGTTGGCAACTCACTATGCCACTTTAGACTGCAGGAACAAAAAGGTGTATTTCCACATACCAGGTGTGGAAGAGTTTAGCTTTGATGGTGACAGGAGCGTGGCTCCATATAATTTGGTGTCAGCAATTAGTGCTAGAAAAATGTTGAGGCGTGGATGTCAAGGGTATTTGGCATTGGTGAGAGATACATCTGTAGAAGGTGTCAGCATGGAAAATGTTCCTGTTGTCAGAGAATTCATGGATGTCTTCCCTGAAGAGCTTCCAGGGTTGCCACCAGGAAGAGAAATAGAGTTTTGCATTGATGTTGTGCCGGGTACAAACCCCATATCCATGCCACCTTACAGGATGGCACCAGCTGAATTGAAAGAGCTGAAGGAGCAACTATAGGAGCTTTTGGACAAGGGTTTCATACGTCCGAGCACTTCACCCTGGGGTGCTCCTGTTCTATTTGTTAGAAAGAAGGATGGGTCATTGAGGTTGTGCATTGACTATAGACAGCTGAACAAGGTGACTGTGAAGAACAAGTATCCACTTCCTCGGATCGATGATCTGTTTGATCAGCTCCAAGGGGCTAGATTCTTTTCCAAGATAGACCTGCGATCAGGCTACCATCAGTTGAGAATCAGGAATGAGGACGTGTCCAAAACGGCATTCAGGACAAGATATGGTCATTATGAGTTCTTGGTGATGTCTTTTGGACTCACTAATGCACCAGCAGCCTTCATGGACTTGATGAGCAGGTGTTCAAGCCATTTTTGGACCGTTTGTCATCGTATTCATAGATGACATTTTGGTATACTCTCGGACCGAGGAAGAGCATGTGTGGCACTTGAGGATGGTGTTGCGAGACGTTGAGGAGCACCATATATGCCAAATTTTCAAAATGTGAATTTTGGCTGAAAGCATCTCATTCTTGGGACACGTGGTTTCTAGGGACGGCATTCAAGTAGATCCCAAGAAAATTGAAGTCAGAATCGATTGACTTTGGCCTACAATCCATCGAGGTGAGAAGTTTTCTGGTTTAGCCGCTACTATAGGCGTTTTGTACAAGATTTCTCCAGGATAGCGGCTCCCCTAACTAAGTTGACCAGGAAGAATGTTCCATTCATTTGGACAGATGACTGTGAGGTGAGTTTCCAGAAGCTTAAGGAGTGTCTAACCACTACCCCTGTGTTGACACTACCTGTGAGTGGTGAAGGATACACCGTGTATTGTGACGCCTCCAGAGTTGGCCTAGGGTGTGTTTTGATACAGAATGGAAAGGTAGTGGCTTATGCTTCAAGGCAGCTAAAGAGGCATGAGCAGAACTACCCCACCCATGATTTGGAAATGGCGGCTGTAGTCTTTGCACTAAAAATCTGGAGACACTACCTGTATGGTGAAGTGTGCGAGATATACACCAACCACAAGAGGTTGAAGTACATCTTCCAACAGAGGGATTTAAACTTGAGACAGAGGAGATGGATGGAGCTTCTGAAAGACTATGATTGCACCATCCAGTACCACCCTGGGAAGGCCAATGTAGTAGCAGATGCTTTAAGCAGAAAATCTTCTGGCAGTTTGGCGCACATTTCAGCAGAAAAGAGACCATTGATTCAAGAAGTACATGAGTTGATGGATCAAGGTTTAATCCTAGATCTTTCAGATGAGGGGGTATTGTTGGCTCATTTTTCAGGAGGCGGACTTGCGGAATGAGTTAGAGTTTCCCAGCACAGAGACCAACAATTGATGAAGATCATAGAAAGAGTACAGCAAGGTGAAGGTGGTGAGTTTGGATTTGCCAATGATGGCGCCCTAGTGCAGGGTTCTAGGATATGTGTGCCCGATGTGGACAACCTCAGGAATGAAATCATGCAAGAGGCACACTATACACTGTACAGTGTCCACCCAGGTTCCACCAAGATGTACCATGATGTGAAAGATAGTTATTGGTGGAATGGCATGAAGAGAGACATAGCAGATTTTGTGTCCAAGTGCTTGACTTGTCAGAAGGTAAAGTTTGAACACCAGAGACCGTCAGGGAAGCTGCAAGAGCTCCCTATCCCAGAATGGAAGTGGGAAATGATTACTATGGATTTTGTGACTGGGTTGCCTCGTACCACGCGAGGATATGATTCCATATGGGTAATTGTAGACCGCTTAACTAAATCAGCTCACTTCTTGCCTGTGAAGACTACATATTCTGTGGCACAGTACGCCCGGCTCTACATTCGAGAAATAGTCAGATTGCATGGAGTTCCGGCTTCCATAATATCTGACAGAGGGCCCCAGTTCACTTCTCAATTTTGGAGAAAGTTACAGGAGGCACTTGGCACACGATTGAACTTGATGCGGCTTTCCACCCTCAGACAGACGGACAGTCCGAAAGGACAATCCAAACACTGGAAGACATGCTTCGCATGAGTGTCTTGGATTTTAGAGGTCAATGGGATGAGCAGCTAGCTTTGGTGGAGTTTGCCTACAACAACAGTTATCACTCCAGCATAGGGATGTCACCCTATGAGGCATTATATGGAAGAAAGTGTAAGTCTCCTCTGTGTTGGACAGAAATGGGGGAAGCGAAGGTGCATGATGTAGACCTAGTGCAGTACACTTCAGAGGTAGTTCCTTTAATCAGTCGAGCAGTAAACTTTCGATGGCGTAAGAGTTATGCAGACCCCAGACGGAGGGATGTGGAGTTTGCTGTGGGCGACTATGTATTCCTGAAGGTTTCTCCAATGAAGGGAGTCATGAGATTTGGAAAGAAGGGCAAGTTGGCACCTTGGTATATTGGACCTTTTGAGGTTACTGATCGAGTTGGAGCAGTTGCCTACCGGTTGGAGCTACCACCCAACCTCTCTCACGTTCATCCCGTGTTTCACATCTCCATGCTCAGGAAATACATTCCCGATCCTTCTCATGTCTTTGCAAAGGATGTGATAGAGCTAAAAGAGAACTTGACATTTGAGGAGCAGCCTGTAGCCATAGTGGACTACCAAGTGAGACAGCTGAGATCAAAACAGATCCATATGGTTAAGGTTTTATGGAGGAGTCAGTCAGTGGAAGAGTGCACCTGGGAGTCAGAATGGGACATGCGTAGCAAGTACCCTTATTTGTTCAATGTATAGTCATGTGCTTTATTCTGCCTTGTGTAAAATTCGAGGACGAATTTTTACGTAAGAGGAAGAATGTAACACCCCAAAATTTTAAATTTTATGAGCATTTTTGGTATTTTAATTTTATTAAATTTTTGAAATTTTTTTTGAGATTTTTTGGATTTTAAAAATCGGGTTCGATTTTCCGAAAATATAAACTTTGATGATTTTTAAAAATTAATTTAAAGACCACATGGCAAAACTAAAAATATATTTGGAGTCTACGTATTTTCTGAGTTTTCTGGAATTTTTTCGGAATTTTTGGACCTCGTTTTCGGTCCCGAGGCAGAGTAAAAATTCAAAATTTTGTATTTCGAATCGAACCGGCCGAATCGAACCTGACCGGATCGGACTGGTCGAATCGGACCGGCTCCCTTCCCTTTTTCTTCCTCCCGCGCGCGTCCCTTCCCTCTTCTCTCTTCCTCCCGTTTTCTCTCTCCCCCTGCCCCTGCCGCCGGCCAGCCACCTCCCCCTGCCACCCGGTAGGCCAGCGCCACCACCCGCCTCCCGGCCCGGTAGTGCCGCTAAGCGGCCGATTGCGAATTCCCTACTTCGCGCGCGCGGCGTTTCGACTTCTCTGGCCAAAATCCGACCGATCCGGCCACCAATTGGACCGGGTCTTGTATCTAAAATCATCTACTCGGCGAGAGCTTTCCATAGACACCAAGAACGCCGAAATCCATCGAGCGGTTTGTCCAATTTTTGCTCGGGAAGTTTTTAGCCCATTTCGACTTTTGGGCTAGATTTCTCGAAAATCGTGAATCCCACGAGAAAACCGAGGTTACCAGCACGCTCCACTCGTCGAGAGCTTCGCGGCGACATAAATTTCAAATTTTTCTGACACCGTTTTTCGATGGGTCCCACGGAACTTCGCAGTGTTTTTCCGAGCATTTAATGAGCTTAGAAAATTCTGAAAAATTTATGTACTAACCCCCGTGTTATGGGCTTCGTGTAGGTATCCTCAATTCGCAGAAATTCGACGATTGGTAGGTTTGTGAAATTAGGCGAACGGACGTTCTGGAAAAGTCTCGATTGGGCCGAGGTTTTGGCTAGCCCCATTGTCGACGTCTGGCGCGTTCGAAGTCGGAATCGGCAAAGGTAAACCCGAACCTTGCTTTTTCGTAATTTTCTAGTGCTTAAATAGGATTAAAAATCCATAAAATATTCGTGGTAGCTTAGAAAATTATGATTCTTTTTGCAATAGCTTAGTAATATTGCTAAGGACCGCGGGGCAAAGTTTTAGAATTTTTAGAGCTTGTTTGGGTAGTTTTTGCAAAAATGATCAATTATAAGGACTAAATTGAAATTTTACATATTGTGATGGATGACTGATTTAATGGGCCCAGGAGGGGCTGTGTGATATGATTGAGCTGTGGATATATGGATTGTGAGTATAGAAGTGTGTTTTGAGCACTTTTGCAGGTTGGGTAGGTCCTAGGTATAGGGGAGACTCTGCCGGATTTTCGGCACGACTTAGGACGTAATTGGTCTTTTCTTGAATTGTATTGAGTCATTTGTATTAAATAATTGTAATATAATTTTCAGGTGAGCCGGGACAGCCTTCTTCCTCCGCCGAGCCGCCACAGTGATTGTCGTCAAGTCTGTGAGTAAAATATTAATTTTAATTGTAATTTCGATATTATTATATGTTCAGCATGCCCATGCATCACTTATATGCATATATTTATGTAGTTAAACTCTAGGCACGATTTATGTTGCATTTATAACTGTTAACGTGCCATGAATGTTGTTGTGGTAATTTGGAGCAGTGTGCGTGCGTTGGTATGCTTGTGATGTGGTGTGGACTATGGACAGGACGGGTAGTCACGGCTTGAGTTCTTCGCTGGGACCCGATCCTTCGAGGGGTAGTCACGGCTTGAGTTCTTCGCTGGGACCCTCGATTTGGTTTATTAAGCGAAAGTCCGGCTTGAGTTCTTCGCTGGTACCAGGTTGCATTTAAGAGAGCTATATAGGGGATCAGCTCCCATATATTATGATTGATGCTACAGGGTGCGTGAGTGCTCCAAATTACCTTTTTGATGTTATGATGTGAAAATGTTGTGTATGTTGCATTTCACTCTACAGGGTGCATTAGTTTCAAATAGTTATAGAGATTATGGTTAAAATTGATATTTTACTCTCTGAGTCGAACGCTCACTCCTGTTCAAAAATTTTTACAGGCCACAGGAGGATATTTTTATTTATTTTAAATTGCAATAAAAAATTCATTGAGTGTAAATTAAATAGAATTTAAGAATTTAAAATTTATATAAATTCTAAAACTAATTTAAATAATAAAAATTTAAAATAATTAATTTTTAATAGCTAATTGAATTTTGTTTTTTATTGTCATATTAACAAACCATAGAGGGCATTTTGGGTAATGTTAATTGTAACAACCCAGAAAAAAAAAAATGATGATTTGACTGTTGGCGTGTGACCGTGGGTTTCCACTGTCACTGCCAACATTTATTAAAAAAAAAAAAAAAAAAAAAATCAAAAACGGGAGGAGGAAGCCCCCCCCCCCATTTCTGTTCTCTCCCTCTCCTTTCCTCTCTTCTTCTTCTTCC
Source organism: Hevea brasiliensis (assembly GCF_030052815.1). Lineage (NCBI taxonomy): Eukaryota > Viridiplantae > Streptophyta > Magnoliopsida > Malpighiales > Euphorbiaceae > Hevea > Hevea brasiliensis. Next base: position 49,959,255 of record NC_079509.1, read on the forward strand.
TTTCTCCGGTGACCGGCCGGCGACGTCCCAAGCAGTTCCCCACCCGGCCGGCGACCCTCCGGCGACGGCCAGATCACTAGAAAACGGCGGCAAGAGAGGGAGAAAAGAGAGAAAACGCGCGCACAGTGAGCAGCGGCTTTCCGGCGCGATTCCGGCTTCATCCGACGTCCGATCGAGGCATTTCCGGTGGCGTTGGAAAGCTTGTTCCGAGAGCTTTCTTTTGATACCAATTTTGAAGCAAATGGATGTCGGATGAGTGAGATATGGAGGAGAGAAGTTTCGGGTTTTTCAAGCTTTTTCGTCAGATCTATGACGATCCGACCGTTGGATCGACGATCCGAGACCACATATGGACTGAGGAAGAGGAGAGGAACATGGTGGTATGATCAGACCTGGCAAATGTCGCTGGCGACGGCGTGGCCACCGCGGCGCGGTGGTGGTGCCGTGATGGCTCCGATGAGCTCTGGAGATGGTTCAACTTCCAGAGGCTTCCTCATAAATTTTTGGAATTTTTGAGACACAGATAAACTTCGGGTAAGACAATTTCTATTATTTCTCTGTCTGTGGAGCATAAATACAGTGTTTCTTAAACAGAAAAAATTGGAGAAAAATTCTAAGAAAAATATATGATGAAAGTAAAATTATTTGGAGATATTCTATGGTGTTTGTTGAATTTTTGAGTGATTGTAGAATATTTTTGAAAAATATAGATAGATTTTAGTTAGATTTTTAGCATATGGGCATATAAGATTATTTGAAATTAAGATAATTAAATTTTATATAATTGGTTGAAGCTTGAGGATGGAAGTTTAAATATGTAAATATTTAATTGGGTTGAATTAAGAATACGTTAGATGTTGAAAACTTATGGAATCGAGTAAAATTCTTGAATAAAATATTCATGGGTGATTAGAAAATTACAATTCATTTTGCAATAGCCTTATAATATTATTAAGGACCGCGGGGCAAAATTTTAGAATTTTTAGAGCTTGTTTGAGTGGATTTTTGAAAAATGTCAATTATAGGGACTAAAACATAATTTTTAAGATTTTAAGTATTGTCTGATTTGGAGGGCCCAGGAGGGGCCATGTGATATTGATGAGATGTGATTGTGGAAATTGAGAATTTAGAAGTGTTATTTGAGCCTTTTTGCAGGTTGGGTAGGTCCCAGGTATAGGGGAAACTCTGCCGGATTTCCGGCATGAATTAGGCTGTCTATTGCCTCTTTAGAGTTTTATCTTAACTTAGTACTAATAAATTTATAATTTAATTATTAGGTGATCGAGGTCAGCTATTTTCTGCATCCAGCAGCCACAATAGTCATCGATGTACTGTGAGTAAAATGTTAATTTTAATTGTAATTTCGATATTATTATATGTTCAAGCATGCCCATGCATCACTTATATGCATATATTTATGTAGTTAAACCCTAGGCACGATTTATGTTGCATTCATAACTGTTAGCATGCCATGGATGTTGTTGTGGTAATTTAGAGCAGTGTGCGTGTGTTGGCGTGCGTGTGATGAGGTGTGGACTATGGATAGGACGGGTAGACACGGCTTGAGGGACCCGGTCCTTCGGGGTAGACACGGCTTGAGTTCTTCGCTGGGACCCCGATTTGGTTATTAAGTGGAAGTCCGAAAGTGAGTTCTTCACGGCACGGAGTTGGATTTAAGAGAGCTGTATAGGGGATCAGCTCCCATATATTATGATTGATGTTACAGGGCGCGTGAGTGCTCCAAATTACCTTTTTGATGTTATGATGTGAAAATGTTGTTGATGTTGCATTTCACTCTGCAGGGTGCATTAGTTTTAGATAGTTCTAGAGATTATGGTTAAAATTGATATTTTACTCTCTGAGTCGAACGCTCACTCCTGTTCAATATTTTTCCCAGGCCACAGGAGGAGTTATTTTACAGAGCAACCTGTTTTCTTCCTCGTAGGTTTAACGTCGATTATTTAATTGTTTTACTATCTTTTCTAAATTTAAAATCTAGAACTCCGCATGTGTTAGTAATAGTATGGACCTTGTTAGAAATGGTGTTAATTTAAATTTTTGAAATTAATAAATGGAGATTTGTATGGTATTTAAATGGTTATAAATGAGGTAACAGGGTTGAGCTGGGCTCCCCTAATTTTTGTTTCTGATAATTTTTGGGCTAAGTTGGCCCGAAATAAAATTTTAACAGTTTAATTTAAATTATTTTTATATGCATATTGGGCCAAAATTGTGGGCTTGGTTATGGGTTGAGGAATAGTTAGGCTTACTACAGGCCTCGAGGGCTTTAGGCTGGCCCAGGTCCTAGTGCCGGTCCGACCCATAGGTTGGGTCGTGACATTAATGTTCCTTCCTCTCTTTATACATTTATATATAACTGGTTTTTACCTTGATATACATTGTACATTGATTTACTCGTTATTTAATTTTTTTTTATAATTTTTTTTAAATTTTTTTATATAATACAATATTATCATTATATATTATTTTTAATAGCCAATTAAATTTAGTTATTCGATAGATAGTATGATTATATTTTAGTTCTAATTAAAGTTGATTTAAAAAAGTAATAAAAAAATAAAATTAATAAGGTATATTACTTTAGTCACTTGATATTATAAATAAAACATATGAAATAGAATTATTGTTAAAAAAATAGCTATGATTATAAAAATTTGAAAAGAATATTTTTTAATATTAAACCTTTAAATTACATATTATCATTTACTATTAATAAAATTATTTATAAGTTAGGATTTTTATCTATATAAATATTTTTTGAAATAAGATTTATAATAAGACTAAGGTTTAATATGTTAATTATTATTTATTGTAAATATAAAAATTATAAAATGATTTGACCATTTCATAAAATTTTCCATTATATTTATTTATTTATTAGTTAATTATTACAAAAGAATACAACATTATTAAGTAAAAAGTTAGATTAATCATTAAATAAATTTTTATTATTTATTAATTTAAATATATATAATTCTATATAATGTAAGTTAAAAAAAAATTGAAGTATTTAAAACCAAAAAGTACATATGATAAATATACCAATGAAAAGTTAAATTATATAATTTAAAAATATAATTTAATAATAAATTTAATTAAAAACAATTAACTCATTAATTGGTAAAAATAATTCTAATTTTTTCATTTATTATCAATTTTAGCTATTCCTTTTAGTTTTATTAATATATTCAATAATTTTACTAGTTTTATTAATTTTAACAAACTTAATATTGATAAAAAATAATAGATGAATAATATAACTAGTATTATTATTTGAATTTTTATTTTTTTTCTTTTTCTCTGTGCTTATACTTTTAATTCACATATTTTCTATCATTTTATTTCAAATTTAAGGTAAAAAAAAAAAAGAAAAATAAAATATTTATAAATAAAATATGAACAAATAATAAAATCAAAATAAATGTAATTATCATTTTCAAAACAATAGATAAATTAATTAAAATAATATTTTTATCAATTTGAGAATAATTTTTAAAATTGATATAAAAATAAAATAATTAGCTAATGTTAATAATATATGCAAATATTTGAATTGTAACACCCCTAATTTTTAAATTTATTATTTTTGGGTAAATATTGATATTTTATTTTATTTGAATTTTAGGAAATTATTTGAAATTTTTCGGATTTTAGAAATCGGGTTTGATTTTTCGAAAATAAAAACTTTGATGATTTTTAAAAATTAATTTAAAAACCACGTGGCAAAACTAAAAATATATTTGGAGTGTACGAATTTTTCTGAGTTTTCTAGAATTTTTTTCGAAATTTTTGGACCTCGTTTTTGATCCCAATGCAGAGTAAAAATTCAAAATTTTGTATCTTGAATCGAACCGGCCGAATCGAATTGAACCGGACCGGACCAGATCTGACCGGCCAATCAGGTCGGCTACTTTTTCTTCTTCTTCTCCGCTTCCCGCTCGCGTTCTCCTCCCTCTCTCTCTCTCTCTCTCTCTCTCTCTCTCTCTCCCATTTTCTCTCTCCTCTCACCTCCCATCGCCGGCCAGCCGCCTCCCCAGCCACCCCAGCTCGCTGGCCGCCGCCTGGAACGCCGGGAAATGTCTCGAGAAGAGACGCAACGCGCAGCGCGCCGCTTCGTCTTCCCTGCCGAAATCCAGCCGATCCAGCCACCATTTGGGCCTGGTCTTGTGTCAAACACCATTTATACCTCAAGAGCTTTCCATAGACACCAAGAACACCAAAATCCATCGATCGGTTTGTCCAATTTTTGTCAGGGAAGTTTTAGCCCATTTTGATTTTTGGGCTAGATTTCTCACAAACCGTGAACCCCACGAGAAAACCGAGAGTACCAGAGCGCTCCACTCGTCGAGAGCTTCGCGACAATATAAATTTCAAATTTTTCCGACACCGTTTTTCGGTGGGTCCCATGGAACTTTGTAGTGTTTTTTCGAGCATTAAATGAGCTTAGAAAATTTTCGTAAAATTTTATACTAACCCCCGTGTTATGGGCTTCGTGTAGGTATCTTCAATTCGCGGAAATTCGACAGTTGTCGGATCTGTGAATTTCCAGCTAGGCAAACCGGCTACCGAAAAAGTCCTGAATTAGATCGAGATTTTGGCTACCCCACCATTTTTAGACGTCCCAAGCTCGTCCTCGAAGTCGGAATCGGCATAGGTAAACCCGAACCTTACTTTATCGTAATTTTCTAGTACTTAAAATTCATAAAATATTCGTGGTAGCTCAGAAAATTATGATTCTTTTTGCAATAGCCTAGTAATATTGCTAAGGACAACGGGGCAAAGTTTTAGAATTTTTAGAACTTATTTGGGTAGTTTTTGCAAAACTGATCAATTGTAAGGACTAAACTGTAAATTTACATATTGTGATTGAGGACTATTTGGATGGGCCCAGGAGTGGCTGTGTGATGTGATTGAGTTGTGAGTGTATGAATTGTAAATATAAAAGTGCATTTTGAGCCCTTTTGCAGGTTGGGTAGGTCCTAGGTATAGGGGAGACTCTGCCGGATTTTCTGCACGACTTAGGATGTATTTGATCTTTTCTTAGTTTGTATTGAGTCAAATTTATTAAATGATTGTAATAAAATTATCAGGTGAGCCGGGACAGCTTTCTTCCTCCTCCCAACCGCCACAATGACTGCTGTCAAGTTTGTGAGTAAAATATTAATTTTAATTGTAATTTCGATATTATTATATGTTCAAGCATGCCCATACATCACTTATATGCATATGTCTATGTAGTTAAACTCTAGGCACGTTTTATGTTGCATTCACAACTGTTAAAGTGCCATGGATGTTGTTGTGGTAATTTGGAGCAGTGTGCGTGCGTTGGCGTGCATGTGATGTGGTGTTGGCTATGGATAGGACGGGTAGTCATGGCTTGAGATCTTCGCTGGGACCCGGTCCTTCGGGGTAGTCACGGCTTGAGTTCTTCGCTGGCACAGGTTGGATTTAAGAGAGCTGTATAGGGGATCAGCTCCCATATATTTATGATTTGATAGTACTGGGTGTGTGAGTGCTCCAAAATTACCTTTTTGCTATTATGATGTGAAAATATTACTGATGTTGCATTTCACTCTACAGGGTGCATTAGCTTTAGATAGTTATAGAGATTATAGTTAAAATTGATATTTTACTCTCTGAGTCGAACGCTCAGTCCTGTTCAATATTTTTCCAGGCCACAAGAGGATATTTTTAAGGTTAACCTGCTTTTCTCCCTCGCAGGTCATTTATTAATGTTTGTATAAACCTGTTAACTCTTAGAATTTCCGCATGTGTTAGAAATATTTATTTGATTTGGGTCTATAATATAAATTATCATTTTGGACCTGTAAACTTATTATTTTATGCATGTGTGTTGGCTAGATGAGGGAGCTGAGCTCCCATTTATTTTTATGTTGTTATGAGTATGTGGAGGGTGAGCTGAGCTCCCCAAATGATTATATATTGTATTTATAGGTCGGGTGAGTAAAAAAACTCCCCGTTGAAAGGTCCATTTTGTAGCCGGACTCTATCCGGTTGAATTCTTGAAATTGGGCTCAAATGGGCCTTAGAGTTGGGTTAAGGAATAGTTAGGCTTACTACGGGCCTCGGGGGCTTTAGGCTAGCCCAGGTCCTAGTGCCGGTCCGGCCCATAGGTTGGGTCATGACAAATGTGGTATCAGAGCTTAGGCTCCAGATTCATAGGGAATAATTGTCTAAAGTGTTGGAAAGATTCTAATAGGAGTAACATGCAGAAAATAGGGTCCACATTCATCTTGCATTGTCATATTTGCTTCTAGTTTCTGCTTCGTATAATTATGTATAAATATGAGTCTATAGAGCTGTGTAACATGCTGTTTTGAATTTTGTGGGCTAATGCTGCTGAATTTTAGGAAAATACGTAGAAGCAGGAGAGCTGCCACTGCACCAGAACCAGATGTGCCTGACGAGGTGTCGGCACAGGATAAGGCACTGCCTCGAGGAGGCGGGGTAGGAGGCCTAGAGATGCTCAAGTAGAAGAGCAGCTGCCACCAGTTCAGGATCAGTCTTTTATGGCACAGGGTCCCATGGACCCAATGGCAGCTACTCTAGCTGGGTTGCAGAGAACCATCGATATGATGGCACAGTATATGGTCCACCCTCCACAGCAGCAGCAGTCCACTGCACCAAGAGGGGAACCGTACAAACAAATAATTAATTTTAAGAAATTGGTGTCTGGTACTTATGATGTGTCAGATGATGCCTATTAGTTTTTGGATTCTGACGGCAGAGAGCAGAGTTGCGATTGGTGATAGGAGACTCATAGAGTGTGTGCAGCATGTCATGGGACCTCTGCCTAGACAATGGATGAATGACTACGTATTACCTCGGATGGAGGGTTTGTCGTGGACTCAATTTGTGGAATTGTTCATCAACCAGTTTGTACCAGAAAGTTTCAGAGATCAAAAGCAGTGGGCCTTTGAGGCCTTAAGGCAGAATGGCAGGTTTGTAGATGAATATGCTCTGAAATTTTTGGAATCGGCGGTATGCCCCTACAGCAGTAGCTACAGAAACCATGAAGGTGAAGAGATTCCTAAAGAGGCTTGACAGGAGGTATGCAAACCTGGCCATGATGTCTGATCAGTCTTTTGATGTGGTAGTTGATCAAGCCAGACAGATTGAGATTAGCTATACTGTGGATGACAGCGGAAGCGCAAAGAAAAATAGAGCAGAGGGTTTTTCAGGTGTTCCCCACATGGGTGCTCTGGATAGTGGTGGCCAGAGTAATTACAGAGGAAGAAGTAGGAACAAAAAGAGTGGTTTTAGACACAAACCTCGAGGGTTGGGCCGAGTACCGATCCAAAGGTGGTCATAGTTCAGTGCAGATAGTTCTTGGTGCAGTTCAGATCCTCCTTTGCACCTTGTGCACAGTGTGGAAGAGGACATTCAGGACCTTGTATGATGGGTTCAGGAGTATGCTTCAGGTGTGGCCAACCAGGTCACTTTGCTAGGGAATGCCCCGTGTTCAGTGAGCCACAGATGGGGTCACAGGGTTCTGTTGCAAATGTTCCTCGTCAATTGTATCCTGGTGCTTCCAGCATGGCAGGCAGTCAGTTCAGTGGCCAACAGGGTCGAAGACAATGGGGACGTGGATTTGGAGGCAGATCAGGAGGTAGAAGTCAATATCAGGGTTCTACCACCTAGGGTAGGGGTCAAGCTCGGGTTTTCATCCTGACCCACCAGGATGTTCAGGCTTCCAATGCAGTTGTGGCAGGTATTCTTTTAGTCTGTTCCTATGAGGCTCGTGTTTTGATAGATCCGGGTGCTACGCACTCATTTGTCTCCCCTGTGTTTACCATGAGATTGGGTAGAAACCCTACAACTTTAGAATGCCCTTTGTCTGTAGCTACCCTGCTTAGTGACAACATAGATGTAGATATAGTTTTTCCGGGTAGCTCAGTAGTAGTGGATGTGAAGATCCTCCCAGCAGACTTGGTTCCTCTACCAGTAATGGATTTCGATGTAATCTTGGGAATGGATTGGTTGGCAACTCATTATGCCACTTTAGACTGCAGGAACAAAAAGGTGTATTTCCACATCCCTGGTGTGGAAGAGTTTAGCTTTGATGGTGACAGGAGCATAGCTCCATATAATTTGGTGTCAGCAATTAGTGCTAGAAAAATGTTGAGGCATGGATGTCAAGGGTATTTGGCATTGGTGAGAGATACATCTGTAGAAGGTGTCAACATGGAAAATGTTCCTGTTGTCAGAGAATTCATGGATGTCTTCCCTGAGGAGCTTCCAGGGTTGCCACCAGAAAGGGAAATAGAGTTTTGCATTGATGTTGTGCCGGATACAAACCCCATATCAATGCCGCTTTACAGGATGGCACCAGCAGAATTGAAAGAGTTAAAGGATCAACTACAGGAGCTTTTGGACAAGGGTTTCATACGTCCAAGCATTTCACCCTGGGGCGCTCCTGTTTTATTTGTGAGAAAGAAAGATGGGTCATTGAGGTTGTGTATTGACTATAGACAGCTGAACAAGGTGACTGTGAAGAACAAGTATCCACTTCCTCGGATCGATGATCTGTCTGATCAGCTACAAAGGGCTAGATTCTTTTCCAAGATAGACCTGCGATCAGGCTACCATCAGTTGAGAATCAGGAATGAGGATGTGTCCAAAACGACATTCAGGACAAGATATGGTCATTATGAGTTCTTGGTGATGTCTTTTGGACTCACTAATGCACCAGCAGCCTTCATGGACTTGATGAACAGGGTGTTCAGGCCATTCTTGGACCGTTTTGTCATCATATTCATAGATGACATTTTGGTATACTCTCGGACCGAGGAAGAACATGTGTGGCACTTGAGGATGGTGTTGCAGACTTTGAGGGAGCACCAACTGTATGCCAAATTTTCAAAATGTGAATTTTGGCTAGAAAGCATCTCATTCTTGGGACACGTGGTTTCTAGTGAAAGTATTCAAGTGGATCCCAAGAAAATTGAAGCTGTAACTGATTGGCTTAGGCCTACAACAAGATGGCGACGTCTGAAGTTTTTCTGGTCTAGCTGGCTACTATAGGCGTTTTGTGCAAGATTTTTCCAGGATAGCGGCTCCCCTAACTAAGTTAACTCGGAAGAATGTTCCATTCATTTGGACAGATGACTGTGAGGAGAGTTTCCAGAAGCTTAAGGAGTGTCTAACCACCGCCCCGGTGTTGAAACTACCGATTAGTGGTGAAGGATATACCGTATACTGTGACGCCTCCAGAGTTGGCTTAGGGTGTTTTGATGCAGAATGGAAAAGTAGTGGCTTATGCTTCAAGGCAGCTGAAGAGGCATGAGCAGAACTACCCCACCCATGATTTGGAAATGGCGGCTGTAGTCTTTGCACTAAAAATCTAGAGACACTACCTGTATGGTGAAGTGTGCGAGATATACACCGACCACAAGAGCTTGAAGTACATCTTCCAACAAAGGGATTTAAACTTGAGACAGAGGAGATGGATGGAGCTTCTGAAGGACTATGATTGCACCATCGGTACCACCACAGGAAGGCCAATGTAGTAGCAGATGCTTTGAGCGAGAAAATCTTACAGCGGTTTGGCGCACATTTCAGCAGAGAAGAGACCGTTGATTCAGGAAGTACATGAGTTGATGGATCAAGGTTTAATCCTAGATCTTTCGGATGAGGGGGTATTGTTGGCTCATTTTTCAGTGAGGCCAGACTTGCGAGACAGAGTTAGAGTTTCCCAGCACAAAGACCAACAATTGATGAAGATCATAGAAAGAGTACAGCAAGGTGAAAGTGGTGAGTTTGGATTTACCAATGATGGCGCCCTAGTGCAAGGTTCTAGGATATGTGTGCCCGATGTGGACAATCTCTGAAATGAAATCATGAGAGAGGCACACTATACATTGTACAATGTCCACCCAGGCTCCACCAAGATGTACCATGATGTGAAAGATAACTATTGGTGGAATGACATGAAGAGAGACATAGCAGACTTCGTGTCCAAGTGCTTGACTTGTCAAAAGGTAAAGTTTGAACACCAGAGACCGTCAGGGAAGCTGCAAGAGCTCCCTATCCCAGAATGGAAGTGGGAGATGATTATTATAGATTTTGTGACTGGGTTGTCTCGTACCACGCGAGGATATGATTCGATATGGGTAATTGTAGACTGCCTAACTAAATCAACTTATTTCTTTCCTGTGAAGATCACATATTCTGTTACACAGTACGCCCGACTCTATATTCGAGAAATAGTCAGATTGCATGGAGTTCCGGCTTCCATAATATTTGACAGAGGGCCCCAGTTCACTTCTCGGTTTTGGAGGAAGTTGCAGGAGGCACTTGGCACACAGTTGAACTTTAGTACCGCTTTCCACCCTCAAACAGACAGACAGTCCGAAAGGACAATCCAAACACTGGAAGACATGCTTCGCATGAGTTTTTGGATTTTAGAGGTCAATGGGATGGTCAGCTACCTTTGGTGGAGTTTGCCTACAATAACAGTTATCATTCCAGCATAGGGATGGCACCCTATGAGGCACTATATGGGAGAAAGTGTAGGTCTCCTCTGTGTTGGACGGAAATGGGAGAAGCGAAGGTGCACGATGTAGACCTAATACAGTACACTTCAAAGATAGTTCCTTTAATCAGGGAACGATTAAAAGCGACTTTCGAGGCGTAAGAGTTATGCAGACCCCAGACGGAGGGATGTGGAGTTTGCAGTAGGCGACTACGTATTCCTGAAGGTTTCTTCGATGAAGGGAGTCATGAGATTTGGAAAGAAGGGCAAGTTGGCATCTCGGTATATTGGACCTTTTGAGGTTACTGATAAAGTTAGAGCAGTTGCTTACCGGTTGGAGCTACCACCCAACCTTTCTCATGTTCATCCTGTGTTTCACATCTCCATGCTCAGGAAATACATTCCTGATCCTTCTCATGTGCTACAGCCGGATGTAATAGAACTGAAAGAAAACTTGATGTTTGAGAAGCAACCTGTAGCCATAGTGGACTACCAAGTGAGGCAGCTAAGATCAAAACAGATCCCTATGGTTAAGGTTTTGTGGAGGAGCCAGTCAGTAGAAGAGTGCACCTGGGAGTCAGAATGGGACATGCGTAGCAAGTACCCTTATCTGTTTAATGTGTAATCCTATACTTTATTCTGCCTTGTGTGAAATTCGAGGACGAATTTTTTGTAAGGAGGGAAGAATGTAACACCCCTAATTTTTAAATTTTTTATTTTTGGGTAAATATTGATATTTTATTTTATTTGAATTTTAGGAAATTTTTGAAATTTTTCGGATTTTAGAAATCAGGTTCGATTTTCCAAAAATAAAAACTTTGATGATTTTTAAAAATTAATTTAAAGACCACGTGGCAAAACTAAAAATATATTTGGAGTCTGCGAATTTTTCTGAGTTTTCTAGAATTTTTTCGAAATTTTTGGGCCTCGTTTTTTGTCCCAAGACAGAGTAAAAATTCAAAATTTTGTATCCTGAATCGACCGGCCGAATCGAACCGGATCGGATCGGACCGGCCAAATCGGGCCGGCTCCTTTTTCTTCTTCTTCTCCTCTTCCCGCGCGCGTTCTCCTTTCTCTCTCTCTCTCTCTCCCGTTTTCTCTCTCCTCTCACCTCCCCTCGCCGGCCAGCAGCCTCCCCACCTCGCCAGCGCGCCTCCCCAACCACCCCAGCTCGCCGGCTGCCGCCTGGAACACCGGGAAATGTCACGCGAAGCAACGCGATGCGTAGCGCGCCGCTTCATCTTCTCGGCCGAAATCCGGCCGATCCAGCTATCATTTGGGCCGAGTCTTGTGTCAAACACCATCTACACCTCGAGAGCTTTCCATAGACACCAAGAACACCAAAATCCATCGAGCGGTTTGTCCAATTTTTGTCCGAAAAATTTTAGCCTATTTTGATTTTTGGGCTAGATTTCTCGCAAACCGTGAACCCCACGAGAAAACCGAGAGTACCAGAGTGCTCCACTCGTCGAGAGCTTCGCGGCAATATAAATTTCAAATTTTTCCGACACCATTTTTCGGTGGGTCCCACAAAACTTCGTAGTGTTTTTCTGAGCATTAAATGAGCTTAGAAAATTTTCATAAAATTTTATACTAACCCCCGTGTTATGGCCTTCATGTAGGTATCTTCAATTCGCGGAAAATTCGACAGTTGTCCAGGTCTGTGAATTTTTTGCCAGACAGACCGGCTACCGAAAAAGCCTCCGAATTGGATCGAGATTTTGGCTACCCCATCATTTTTAGACGTCCCAAGCGCGTTCCCGAAGTCGAAATCGGCATAGGTAAACCCGAACCTTACTTTTTCGTAATTTTCTAGTACTTAAATGGGATTAAAAATCCATAAAATATTCGTGGTAGCTCATAAAATTATGATTCTTTTTGCAATAGCCTAGTAATATTGCTAAAGACCGCGGGGCAAATTTTTAGAATTTTTAGAACTTATTTGGGTAGTTTTTGCAAAAATGATCAATTATAAGGACTAAACTGTAAATTTACATATTGTGATTTAGGACTGTTTGGATGGGCCCAGGAGGGGCTGTGTGATGTGATTGAGTTGTGAGTGTATGAATTGTGAATATAGAAGTGCGTTTTGAGCCCTTTTGCAGGTTGGGTAGGTCCTAGGTATAGGGGAGACTCTGCTGGATTTTCGGCACGACTTAGGACATATTTGGTCTTTTTTTAGTTTGTATTGAGTCAAATTTATTAAATGATTGTAATAAAATTGTCAGGTGAGCCGGGACAGCCTTCTTCCTCCGTCCAGCCACCACAGTGACTACTGTCAAGTTTGTAAGTAAAATATTAATTTTAATTGTAATTTCGATATTATTATATGTTCAAGCATGCCCATGCATCACTTATATGCATATATCTATGTAGTTAAACTCTAGGCACGTTTTATGTTGCATTCACAACTGTTAAAGTGCCATGGATGTTGTTGTGGTAATTTGGAGCAGTGTGCGTGCGTTGGCGTGCGTGTGATGTGGTGTTGGCTATGGATAGGACGGGTAGTCACGGCTTGAGATCTTCGCTGGGACCCGGTCCTTCGGGGTAGTCACGGCTTGAGTTCTTCGCTGGGACCCCGATTTGGTTTATTAAGCGAAAGTCCGGCTTGAGTTCTTCGCTGGCACAGGTTGGATTTAAGAGAGCTGTATAGGGGATCAGCTCCCATATATTTATGATTTGATAGTACTGGGTGTGTGAGTTCTCCAAAATTACCTTTTTGCTATTATGATGTGAAAATATTGTTGATGTTGTATTTCATTCTACAGGGTGCATTAGCTTTAGATAGTTATAGAGATTATGGTTAAAATTGATATTTTACTCTCTGAGTCGAACGCTCACTCCTGTTCAATATTTTTCCAGGCCACAGGAGGATATTTTTTATGTTAACCTGCTTTTCTCCCTCGCAGGTCGTTTATTAATGTTTGTATAAACCTGTTAACTCTTAGAATTTCCGCATGTGTTAGAAATATTTATTTGATTTGGGTCTGTAATATAAATTGTCATTTTGGACCTGTAAACTTATTATTTTATGCATGTGTGTTGGGCTGGATGAGGGAGCTAAGCTCCCATTTATTTTTATGTTATTATGAGTATGTGGAGGGTAAGCTGAGCTTCTCAATTGATTATATATTGTGTTCACAGGTCGGGCGAGTCAAAAAACTCCCCGTTGAAAGGTCCATTTTATGGCCGGACTCTGTCTGGTTGAATTCTTGAAATTGGGCCCAAATGGGCCTCAGAGTTAGGTTAAGGAATAGTTAGGCTTACTACGGGCCTCAGGGGCTTTAGGCTGGCCCAGGTCCTAGTGCCGGTCCGGCCCATAGGTTGGGTCATGACATGAATTGCTTTTGTTAATTAAGTAATTCAATTTGGCTAATTGTCAAAATTGAAACCAATGTCAAAGTTTGAAATTAAATTGATAAAAATAAAAGTTTTGATTGAAATTGAAGAAATTTATAAAGATTTTGATTTTTTTAGTCATTTAGCCATTAAATAATAATATAAAATTTATATAAATAAATAAAAATTTAAAATGAATAAGCATTTAAATTTGATATTATGATTTTTTTAATATATTTTGATAATAAATTAAAATTTATTATTATTTTAAATAATTAATTATTCAAATAAAGTCTAAATGATTTTTATGAATAATATTTTTAAAATTTTTTTAATATATTTGTAAATTATAAAATTTTATTGTTAAAAAAATAAAATTAGTTTAAAAATAGGGCTAATTAATAAAAAAAATTTTAAGCACTTTTTTAATTTTATTTAAAATTTTATTTTATTTTATTAAAATTATAAAATTAGTGTTAGTTTTATTCTTTTTACCTCAATTAGTTAAAATTGAAATGCAATTATAATAATTTCATTAAAGTTTTAAATAAAAATTATTTTCTAATTTATTGTATTGAACAATAATTTGAGAATATAAAATTATTTATTTTGTTCTTAATAGAAATGAAATAAGTAAAATTTGTTTATATATAAAAATAAATTTTAAGTTTGATTAAAACTATATTTTTATTAATATAAATAATTTAAAAAAGAGAATAAATTTATGACCAATGTGGTTCATCTTCTTATATTCAATTAAAAATTAAAATTCTTAATTTTAATATATATAGTTAATGCTAAATTTTTATTTAATTAAATATATATATTTATTAATTTTATTAAAATAAATTAAATAATTTTTATTGAATTAATAATGCTTATAGGATTATAATTATATAATTATTATATTAAGAATTATAATATATTTTTTAGTATAAGTTAATTATTATTAAAATAATATTAAAATTTTAATTTATATTAATTATTGTTAGTGACAAATATTTCGTCGCTAAAAAGTATTAGTGATAATATAAAAATAGTGTAGAATTAGCCTGACATAGAATTTAGTGACAAAGATTCTGTCTTTAAACAAGTAGTGACGATAGTGCTTTGAAGGCACTTATTGCTAAAATATTTAGCCATAAATATTTGTCTCGCTAAATAGTATTGCAACGAATTATATGGATTAGTATACAATTGTCTTTTATTTGCATTATTAGTGACGAATTATTTATCTGTTGCTACAATTATATTTTTTTTATGTTTGTAAATAATAGATAGATTAATAATATTTTTTTATTTATTAATTTCTTATTTTAGTTAATTACTTCTAATAAAATTTTATATTTTATTGAAGTTAAGTAAAAGTAGGATTAAAAATTTTAAATTCATATAAACTCTAAACTTAAGAATTTAAAATTTATATAAACTTTAAAATTAATTCAAATCATAAAATATAATTATAATTAATTTTAAAAATATAGGCAATTTAGGCAAGTCAATATTCTCCATCGTTTCATACATTTATATATAATATAGATATAAATTATAGATTAATTTTATTTTTTATTTTTCACTTATTAATTTCTTATTTTAATTAGTTACTTTTATAAAATTTTATATTTAATTTAATTTAAGTATAAGTAGGATTAAGAATTTTAAATCTATTTATATGATCTCTAAAATTAAGAATTTTAAATTTATAAAAATATTGAAATTAATTTAAATAATAAAAATATAATTATAATTAATTTAAAGAATAAATGACATTTTGGACAAAGGTAATGTTCTCTCTTCCCACATTTATATATAATATAGATTATGTTTAAGTAAACCTATTTTTTGAGATAGTGATAATAATTTAAATCTTAAACTTTAATTGAAAAATCTATTATATATCTATATTTTTATTTGAATCTACTAAATTCTTCACCTATAATATATGTAAGAAATGCACTATTTTAAAATTATAAAAACAAATTTTTTTAAAAATTTCTCCAATAAAGCATGTGGAGACTATTCTTATTGTGATAAAATAATAATTTTGAAACATTATTAGGCACATGAAAAAGAAAGAAGATTTTTTTTTTAATGTCCAAACCATTAAATAAAATTAATTAAGTTTATTAATAAAATGAATTAAAGTCATTAAAATCGAAAATCTTATTTTTAATCAATTGGATGACTAGGTCAAAATCAGTAAAATTAAAATTATTCAAATAATTTTAATTTTCAAATATATATATATATTTTCTGTAATTAGATATTTTTAATTTAATGTTATTGAAATGAAATCATCAATTTTCTATGAGGAATGTCAAAGTAAAGATAATTTCTTATGATTTTTTTTTTCATTTTATAATAAATATTTAAATTAAAATTTGTTTAATTAATTTCAATAGTTTTTTTAAATATTACTATGAATTGGTGTTAGATTAATTATTGTTATTAAAAATTTATATTGTAATATTACAAAAAAAAAACTTTGTAACATATTTTTTGTATTTATCAAAGTGATAATCTAAATTTTTCTTATTTGAGCTAGTAAAACATTTTAAATTTCATTTTTTTTATTAGCTTGATTAATAATATATAAATTTTGATAAAATAGAATTGAAAATTTTTAAATATAATTTTGAATAATCATTTACAGATTTTACTTTTTAGTCGAATTGAGTAATTATTTAATAAAAATTATGAAAATCAAAAAGGAATTTATGACCAATATAATATTATTTTTATTCATCAAAATATACAATTAAAAAAATCAAAAAATTCATTTACATAAAAATTGATTAGTGATATGTTAAAATAATTGGTTGAGATTTGTTAAATATACGATACATACTAACTTATTTCCGCTCTCTCTAACTTTTTGGTAAAATTTTATTATATTGAATTATTTTATCATCAGTATATACATGATCTTTTTTCACTTATTTTATTAATTTTTTATAATAAAAATGTAACACCCTCACTTTAGCTAGTCCGTGCATTCGACTGTTTCGGTGATTAATATCGGTCCGGACAGTCAGAATGTCTGGAATTATATTTAAACTAGAGTGAGGGGTCATAAATAATTCAAATAAGTGTAAGAAAAATTAAGAAAAATATTAGCAATGAAATAAAAATTAAGAAAAATTTTAGCAATGAAATACAATGATGTTAAATGAGTTGGTGCCTTAGCGATAAGTAACCTAACGCGAAATTGTTGTCTTCACAGCTAGAAGCCCTAAACCCGAAAGAAAATTCATGAAATAATTTTTGAGACTCCAGAAAAGAGTCATTGAAGTTTTGATGGCATTAGAATGCTAAAAAAATGCTTAGAAAAATTTTTAGATTGGTACAGACAATTTTGGCTCAATAAGCCAAACAGATGGCATTTTGGTCATTTCGTCTTCAAAGATGATTTTTGGCCAACTTGTCCAGTTAAATAAATAATTTATATGACATAAAATATGAATAAATATTGCTAAAAATTGAATTGAAATTGGGTAGAAAATAAAAGAAAGAAAAATGAAGGAAAACATGAATTATGACATTATTATGATGTCATTAAAAAGAGCTCCTCCAATTACCTTTCAACAACCACCCTTAAATCAATTAAAAAGGAAGAAAAATGACTTAAAAATCAAACAAATTCCTGTTCTTCTTCTCCAAAAGAATCGGCAGCCTCTCTCTTCTCTCTCAATCTCCATTGAAACTCATTTTACAAGCTTGATTCCCACCTTATTTCACCACAAAACCCTAACCTCTCTTCATTAAAACTTTGCCCCATACCTTAAAGTACCTCTAGGCAGCCATTAGAAAGAGAAAGAGTGGAGTTTTCAAGTCTTAGAGATTGGCTAAGTTAAGATTAGTGTCAATTAATCCTTCAAACTTTGTGTATGCATCATTGGAAGTATGAATTGATCCATTGATTGTATATGTTTGAAGAATTGAAATGGTTGGAGTTAGGGTTTGGGACACAAATTTGAGATTTGCTCATGTATTGGTGAAAGGAAGATCTAATAGTCAATTAGTGACCATTTGACTATGTGTAATTAGGAAGTGAAGTGATTTGTGCTGTGAGAATTGAAGTTAGGTATGCTGCCTAGTGTGACCTGCAGGACTGGGTGTGAGTCCAGCAGATTTGGACAGCTATAACTGGAGTTGTGTAGGTTCAATTGGTGCAAGGCCAATTGAACATAAAATTAGATACATAATGTCACAATTTTTATAAAGGAACCCTGCCCAGAAAACTATAATAGACTGACCTAAAAATTTACCAAATCCGGGTAACACACATTCTGTCTAGGCAAAATGACAAAATGAACAGTATTCATTCATTTGGTCATAACTCAGTATAGAAAAGTCCAATTGACCTGAAATTTATATCAATGAAAAGTTTAGACAATTTAGAACAATTTTTATGGAGAACACAAACTCAAATTCTGGACTTAACCAAATGAAATTGCTAGCCAAAGTTGACCTACCAAATCGCGTAACTGCATTGCCGTAAATTCAGGTATAGGTCAATCCGGCCAGTTATGGTAAAATGGCCATAACTTGAGTTACAAAACTCCAAATGGAGTGATTCAAAAATAGAATTAAAGAAGACACAATAAGGAATAACTTTCATGAAGAAAGTTTTGTCAAAGTTTTATTGTAGCCAGGTCCAATGGAACAGTGTTTTTGGACCTCAAATTCTAAAAATTTGAAATAAAACCTAGGAGGCTAGGAATTGAGTTTGACAATCAATGCCAATAAAAATAAAATGCAAAATGTGGTATTTTAGTGTACTTAGGCTTAACAAATCTATTATGAATTAAAAAGTCAACCTTTGAAGGAAAATAGTCAAGTGAATAGTAACCTCAATAATATTAATGCAAAGGATCAAAACTTAAATTGCAAATGATAAGTTACATAAATAATGTAATGAATAAATGGATCATGTTAATGTATGAATGAGACATTAGTTTTCATTATTGTAGAAAGGAAAAGTACTTTGAGTACAATGGTATAGAAGGATAATTGATGTGAATTGTGATAATATAAATGATCAAATGAATATATAAATTATAATGAATGTATAAATTATGTAGAATTATATTTTGGAAATTTATATTTATGCTAGGAATAGAATTGAAATATTATAAATTATTATTGGAGCTTATAATGAAATAATGAAATAATAAAACATAATAACACTAAATGGTACCTATGTACCCACGTATTGCCTAGACACGTGTGTCAGATTCGATAGATTGGCATGTCAATAGGGTATTGTTTTAGCAGTACTGCGTAAGGCTTTATGCCTGTATTCATGGCTTTATGCCCGCACTCATGGCTTTTATGCCCGATTATTTGTTATCATGGCTTTTTGCCATACTGATATGTTATCATGGCTTTTAGCCATACTGATTGCATACGTGGTTGATATTCCGTATTTCACGTCCCATGTTATAACGGCCCGAGACACCGCGGTGTCCAGTGTCAAGGACCCATTATCCAGTTTAGTCAGCCTGTCATAGGTTACTTGGGCAATGAAATTTATTGAAATGAGTTAAGAATATTAGCAACTGAAAATATTAGCAATTAAATAAATGAGTAAGAATATTTAAAATAAATTAGATTAGTTATTTAGTAGAAAGAATTGAAATGAATTGAAACGATATTAAAATTTAATTATTATGAAATAATCTGTGATAACCTAGAAAGTATTGAATGAAATGATAAAAAGATTTGCAAAAGAGATATAACTTAAATAAGCATTACAAATGCACTTATTTTCTTTTTATAATAATATAAAGTTAAGAATAATAATATTCTTTGAATTTTTGGGGATTGGATATTACTACTGTGAATTTAGGAATAAATTGCTTCTTAAGAGGAATAAATTAGAACGAAATATAGTTGATACTAGAAGTATTATATTAAATTAGATTAAATTCCAGAGTATCCAAAGTATAATCCATTTTTTTCTTTATTTGTATATATTATTTTCTTTTTATGTTATCGCATCACTTGTCACACCTTACCCCTCTGTAAGGCATGACATGTTCCCGTAGAATACCTAATGAACTACCGAACTTCACTTACCGATAATTCATTAAGTACACTACAAGGAATTTTAAAACTATTTTCTTACATTTTGGAAGTGGTGAGTATTTTGGTAGGAATTAAATTCATTTATTCAATTTTAAGAACTAGTAAAAATTATTTTGTCCATTTTTATTTCTCCGCAAATTTTATAAAAATTTTGACAGAGTTCCGTTTGTATTTGGAGAAAACCGTTTTTCAAAAACCTGTAAAAAAGCACTTCAAATAAATTTTTCCTAACTCCCAATCTCCAAAATCTCAAATCAACACAATTCAATCCACTTCAAAATAATTCCACAAATACAAATCTTAATTTACAAAAAGAAGTTTCAAAAATAATATTATTACAATTTATTATACAACTGCTCACTTTACATTGATACTTATGACATTACAGTATTTACTTCAAAACAACTACAAGGGTATAAAACAATACCCGTACAGAAAAGGTCAATGAAGTCTTCAATATCGATAGTAGCTCACTCTACTGCTTTTTCCTTGCTCTTGTCTGTGACAGCAAAACAAGCTATCGCTGAGTATAAAATACTCAGTGGTGCACAATAAAAATTTGAAATATAATACATAAATCATTCATTGCCAAAACACAATTTAAATTTTTCTCAATCACATTTCACAAATTATCAAAGCTCATAATAACACAATTTAGTCAAATAATTTAAGAACACAGTGTTGCCAATTCATACACAACTTAAGCCATGACACAAAATTTTCGATCAATGCCGCGTTGTACACCACGACAAAGCAATCTACAACCTCACTAATCGAAATTAATGAGGGAGATGGCTAGCTAGCTAATGAGTACTCATCCGATCTACAACCTCAACTGGTAAACCAGAGAGGGAGGAAAGATAACCGATCTCACCCCATAAATGGAGGAGGAATAATAAGATACTGTCATGCTAAGTGTGAATCAAAAATCAATTTCAAACATTTTATTCAAATGATTCGTGAGAAATCCAATAAATTTTCAAAGTCATAATTTCATTCACAAGATGGCAACATAATTCATAATTAACTTCAAATTTTCATAAATCACACTAAATCAATTTTTCAATAACAAAAGGCTCAAATAAGGTTTATTGTGCACAAACCTGACGTGAGTCGCCTTTAGGCCTTGACTCAGTCTCTCCGAGCTTCCAAGTTTTTTTCAGCTGAAACACACAGTTTCACAGTGTTTCAGTACCACAACTTAGCATAAATCCAAAAATAAATTTAACTTCACTTTTATCTAGCTCTAATGTGTTAAACTCGACGTTCTCGAAATTTTTGTGTTTCGAGTTACTATTTACTACACTATTCAAGTCAAATTGTTGACTTTCTAAGGCTTAATAGGTATGGGAATTCCAACTTCACCCACATACCACATTTTGGTCACTAAACTTGTTGGTTTTGGTCATTTTCTCAACACTTACGTCTTTTAGGCAAAATTGTCAATTTTCAATTTTTGGTGTCTAGGTTGCACTGTTCCATTGGTCACTTTTCTGTTGGAATTTGGCAAAACTTCCTTCATAGAAGATGTTCCCTATTGTCTTAAGTTTATTCTCCTTTTTGAATCACTCCAATTGGAGTTTTGTAGCTCAAGTTATATCCAAATTACGGTTACTGTTCATGCTGCAGATTTTGGTTCTGGCAGATTTATTGATCCAACTTCGTTTAGCAATTTGATCAAGTTAAGTCCATAATTTGGTCTAATTGTCTTCATATAAAATATTCTACTATGTCTTAGGTTTCCATCGGTTCAAGAATCACCTAAATCGGAGTTTTCTAGAGAGAGTTATAGCCATTGAAACTTTACTGTTCATATGGTAAATCTGCAGTTTTGCAGATACAGTGATTCAAATTTGCTCAGTAATTTGATTGGGTTAATGGCATAATTTGGGTTTGTGTTCTTCATGAAAGTTTTAGGTCTATACCTCATCTAACCACTGGTAAAATTTCAGGTCATTTTGACCTGTCTAGCTCGAGTTATGACCAAATGAACAAATACTATTTATTTGGTCAGTTTGTGCAGGGCAGCCTGCAGTTTTTCAACTTTGGTCAATTTGTTCACTAGGTTTTAGTCACTTTTTGGGCAGGCTTCCTAAATGAAAATTGTGTCTTTTAGTGCCTATTTTCATCCCCAATTGGTCCCATATCCATTGGACTTGTAAAATTTCATTTTTGGTTCTTCAAAGTTGACTTGGTCATGCTGCAGCAACATGACCACACTCCCTCCGAATTTGACTTTAATTCCAACACTTCTAACACACTTAATTAGGTCACAAATGACCATTTCTCACTTCACATTAGGTCAAAGACACCATTTACAAGTTTCTCACATTTTTGGTCTCTAAACCCTAATGTCCAAAACCCTAAGTTTGTCCAATCTTCACAATTCATGTAATCTAAATATACAATTCACATATATAACATCTATTCACCAAGATTTCATGTTTAACCTAACTAAATACCATCAAAACCTTAAGGTTCCATGGCTGCCACATTCTCTCTTCCCTTATTTAAGCATGGTTTCCTTTATTTCTAATGCAATTTCATCACACATAAACTTAAATTCATGAATTCAATAAGAATCTAAACTTGAAATTGCACTTACCTCAATTTGTAGATTTCCTAATTCTTCAATTCTCCAAGTTTTCTTTTACTTCTTGCTCCGAAAGTATTTATCTAGGTCTAGGGGTAAGATTTACTTAAGGACTTTAGGGAAATTTATGGTTAAATTGGGGTGTATGAAGCTTAAATTGGGAGTTTCAATGGAGTTTGAGAGAGAGAGCTAAGGGAGAGAGAAAATGGTTTGGAAGGGAAGAAGAAGACAATGAATTTTTTTTTCTTTTTTTTTCTTTTATTTACTTATGGAAGACCCAAAAATTCCAATTAAGTAAATATATTAAGTATAATTTTTATGGCATCATGCATGAGGTCATGCATGATATCATCACCTTTTGACTTTTCCATTTTCTTTTTTTTTCTATTTATTTTTCTATTAGTTCTTTAATTTAATTCTCGATTCCGAAATTTTCTTTTCTCTAATTTTATTTTACAGTTAGGTCAGGAGTCAGCTCTCGGGGTTAATTGACCAAATTGCCTCTCGCCGGTTCAACCCGGTTTGCAAATAATTTAATATTTCTTCCGGCTCCCTGACCTAATTATTTGACTGGCTTAACAGTTCTTTTTCGTGATTTTCTTTTTTCCACTGTGTTCGTAATGGTCCTAAGGACCGCAGTGTCACATTTTATGGTTCGAAATTCGAGTTTAAATCGACTTCGCAGTCGTTCCCGAGACCGTCACCCATCGCTGTGACTCTCGGCTCATTTAACCTCTTATGTTCTGTTTTTCTTATTTATACTTAACTAATTGGCAATTACTAATTATTTATGTTTATAGCTTATTTAGTTGTCTTAAGTGTGGTTCCAATCATCTTAATTGTCCGGACTGACAACGGTCACCGGAACAGTGAAATATACTAGGTTATACAAATAGGGGTGTTACAATTCTCACCCCCTTAAATAAATTTCGTCTTGAAATTTTACCTGGTATTAATCTCTGAACAGCTGTGGGTGCTGTCTCCTCATGTCCTCCTCTCGTTCCCAAGTAGCCTCCTGGCCCGAATGATGGTTCCACAGCACTTTTACCAATGGTATCTGCTTGTTCCGTAGCTGCTTCACCTCATAAGCCAAAATCTCTATGGGTTCTTCTTCATATGTGAGGTCTGGATTCACTTCAATTTCTTCTACTGGTAGTACATGAGATGGGTCTGATCGATACCTCCTCAACATAGATACATGGAAGACGTTATGTATCTTCTCCAACTCTGGAGGTAATGCCAACCGATATGCCAAATGACCCACTCTTTCCAGAACCTCATATGGCCCAATGAAACGAGGACTCATTTTTCCCTTTCTGCCGAATCTCATAATTCTCTTCCAAGGAGAAATCTTGAGGAAAACTTTCTCACCCACTGCATACTCAATATCCCTTCTCTTCAAATCAATGTAGGACTTTTGACGGTCTGATGCAGTCTTAAGTCGATCTCTGATTACTCTAATTTTCTCTTCAGTTTGCTGAATAATTTCGGGTCCAATCATCTTTCTTTCACCCACGTCATCCCAACGCAATGGGGTTCTGCATTTTCTGCCATACAAAGCTTCATATGGAGGCATCCCAATGCTTGATTGGTAGATATTGTTATAAGCAAACTCAATCAAAGGCAAGTGTATGTCCCAACTACCCTCAAACTCAATCACACAAGCCCGTAGCATGTCCTCCAAGATCTCAATTACCCTCTCGGGTGGCCATGCATGCGTGGGTGGAATGCGATCTTGAAGTTCAATCTAGTTCCTAGGGCTCTCAAGACTACCCCAGAATCTAGAAGTGAACCTAGGATCTGCATCGTCACGATAGAATCGGCACTCCATGCGATCTCACAATCTCATCGATGTACAACCCGCCAATCTGTTTAAAGCGTAGTCCATTCGATTTGGCGAGAAAATGAGCAGACTTGGTTAGTCTGTCAACAATGACCCATACTGCATCATGATTCTTTTGTGTCCTCGGAAGTCCCATCACAAAATCCATAGTTATTCTCTCCCATTTCCATTCTGGCACTGGTAGTGGATGTAACAACCCAGTGGGTACTTGATGCTCTGCCTTCACTTATTGACAAGTTAGGCATTTGGAAACAAATTCTGCCACATCTCTTTTCATACCCATCCACCAGTAATGCTCCTTTAGCCCTCTATACATTTTTGCACCACCAGGGTGCATGGCAAAAGGAGACTCATGTGCTTCCTTCAAAATGATCTGTCTCAAATCAACATCATTAGGAACACATACTCTGCCCTGGTGTAGCAATAGACCATCATCTCTGATTGAGAATTCTGGTTTCTTGCCCTGCCGGACTTCTTCCAACAGCTTCTAATACCTTTCATCACTCTGAACAGCCATTCTGATCTGATCAATCAACACTGGCTGTATATGCCATGCAACTGCTGTCTGTCCGTCATCATTAATTTCTAAACTAGCATGTAATGATCTCAACTCATGTACCATAGATAAAGGAGTAACCCGTAGACTTGCCATAGTCTTGCGACTTAAGGCGTCAGCTACAACATTAGCTTTCCCTGGCTGATAGTCTATCAGACAATCATAGTCTTTTATCAACTCTAACCATCTCCTCTGTCTCAAATTCAACTCTTTCTGAGTACTCAAATACTTCAAACTCTTATGATCTGTGTAGATGTAGCACTTCTCCCCATACAAATAATGTCTCCAAATCTTAAGAGCAAACACAATAGCTGCAAGCTCCAAGTCATGTGTTGGATAATTCCTTTCATGCGGTTTTAGCTGGCGTGATGCATAGGCAATGACATTCCGATCTTGCATCAACACACAACCTAACCCATTGTGAGAAGCATCGCTGTAAACTGTATATTCTTTACCTGGTGTAGGTAAAGTCAGGACTGGAGACTCAGTCAAACATTTCTTAATTCATCAAAACTTTATTGGCATTTATCCGTCCACTGAAATTTCACATCCTTTCTAAGCAGCTTGGTCAATGGAGATGCCAACATGGAGAATCCCTTCACAAAACGACTGTAGTATCCAGTTAAACCCAGAAAATTGCGAATCTCTGTGATATTTCTGGGTGGCTTCCAATTAAGGACAGCTTTTATCTTGCTAGGATCTACCTTAATACCCTCTGCTGATAGTACATGCCCCAAGAAAGATATTTCTTTCAGCCAAAATTCACACTTTGACAATTTAGCATATAGTTGTTTCTCCCTTAAAGTCTGTAGTACAATCCGCAGATGTCTATCATGCTCTTCTACATTCCTCGAACAGACCAATATATCATCAATAAATACCACAACAAACTGGTCGAGGTATGGTATGAAGATAGTGTTCATCAGATCCATAAAAGCAACCGGAGCATTAGTTAACTCGAATGGCATAACCAAGAACTTATAATGGCCATAGCGGGTTCTGAAGGCCATTTTAGAAATACTTTGCTCTTGTACTTTCAGCTGATAATAACCTAATCTCAGGTCAATTTTGGAGAACACAGCTGCACCCCTCAACTGATCAAACAAGTCATCAATACAGGGCAATGGATATCTGTTCTTTATTGTCACCTTATTCAACTGCCGATAATCAATGCATAACCGGAGAGTGCCATCTTTCTTCTTTACAAACAACACTGGCGCTCCCCAAGGTGACACACTAGGGCAGATAAAGCCCTTATCAAGCAGCTCTTGCAACTGCACTTTCAATTCTTTTAGTTCTGCGGGTGCCATTCTGTATGGCGTTATGGAGATTGGGTCCACACCAGGCATAACATCAATTTCAAACTGCACCTCTCTTTCTAGAGGTAATCCTGGCAATTCATCAGGAAATACATCCGAAAAATCACATACCGTAGGGATGTCCCTCAATGATGGACTATCCACTTGGGTGTCTATTACATGTGCCAAGTACGCTTCACACCCTTTCCTAATCATTTTTCTGGCTAGTGCAGCTGAAATGATGTTTGAAGGCAATAACTACCTCTCCCCATGTATTACCACGTCACCGTACAAAGGGAGACCAAAAGTGACTGTCTTCAATCTACAGTCAATCATCGCATGATGCCTGGCTAACCAATCCATGCCCAAGATAATGTCATAATCTCTGAAGGGCATTTCAATCAAATCAGACAGAAAAGTGTGTCCTTGGATCACCAAACGCGATCCCTATATAGCCTATTTACCACGACCTCTGGCCTAATGGACTAGTTACTAGCACATCATAGTCCATCGGTACACCTTTGGATAGCGAGAACACATCACACTAGCACTAACATACGAATGTGTGGAGCCAGGATTAAATAACACATGTACATCTTGGTCAAGGATGGAGAAAATACCAGCTACTACGTCTGATGTTTCAGCCTCCTCCCTCTGATGCATGGTATACACTCTGACTGGTGTGCCATTGGATCTTTGGTAGTTATGATGCTTTGACTCCCGGAGTGTTACGGGACCCCTACCGCCTCTACCTCTACTAGCTTTGTGATCCTCTAGGTGCAGACTTAGGTGATCCTCGGATGTAGAAGGTCGGCAGCGCGGACTGGTACAATCCTTAGCGAAATGTCCGCTTCCTCCACAGTTAAAACATACACCAGTGGCCTTGAAACACACCCCACCGTGTGTTCTACCACAAGTTTCACACTGCCGGACTGATAAAGATCCTCAAGAAGCTTGTTGGGTTGGCTGACCAGACCGAGGTGGTCTTTGGCCAGAGAATCTGCCTCTGCCAGATCTACGGGAGCTGGATCCCCCAAACTGTTTCCTCTTCCCAGAACCACTCTCAAGTGCTTGTCCAGTAGTCTTTTAAGTTTTTCTTTCTCTTGTGTACCCTTCTTCACTGGCCCTTTTGATTCTATCCTTTCCAGTTCCAGGGCCTGTGAGATCAACTCAGCGAAATTCTGATGTCGAAAACCCACAACTTGCATTCTCAGATTCGGCCTTAACCCGGACTCAAACCTCTTACATCTGTCTCTGGGGGTGGAGACCAAAATTTCAGCGTAGTGGCTCAGTCGAGAGAAGTCCCTCTCATATTCTACTATGGTTCTGTCCCCTTGTTTCAAACTCAGGAATTCTTGTAACTTCATATCCACATATGCATTGGGGATCCACTTCTATCGAAGCTCCCTCAAAAAGTCTGTGGGGGATGGTCTTCCACCATTCATAAGCATCCCCTTGGAGAAGAGATACTAAATATTCAAATTTTAATTCTTCAGTAGACTGCAGCTTCCTAAAAGCCCGTTCCATTCTTTCCAACCACTGTTCTGCCTCCAGTGGATCCACAGTGCCTTTAAACTCGGTGGCCCCAAATTTCATCAATTTTTCATATTGCCGAGCTGAGGGCTGTGGTTGTGCTACAGGTACTTGCATCTGAGCTTGGGGTGGCACATTTTCCGCCATTTGCTGGAAAAATGTAGCCATCTGCTGTACAAACTGAGCAGGGAACTGCGGTGCTGGAGTAGGAGCTGGAGTGGCTGACCCACTCACATTCTGGAGTGCTGGGGCTTCCCCTTGAACCTCAGCCTCAATAGATTGTTCTACGGAATGATCTCCTTCTTCCATTCCATTTTCCCAAATTTTCTATTTCCTAAGATCAAACACAAGGAGGTTGACCTCCATTAGTACATATTCATGATGTAAATATGTCATATGCATCAATTAAAGACACTTGAGCAGTTGTACTTATCAAAGAAATGTTCACATAAATAGTCAAAATTCATTGCAAAACCATGCTCTGATACCACTAAAACATGTCACACCTTACCCCTCTGTAAGGCATGACATGTTCCCGTAGAATACCTAATGAACTACCGAACTTCACCTACCGATAATTCATTAAGTACACTGCAAGGGATTTTAAAACTATTTTCTTACATTTTGGAAGTGGTGAGCATTTTGGTAGGAATTAAATTCATTTATTCAATCTTAAGAACTAGTAAAAATTTTTTTGTCTATTTTTATTTCTCCGCAAATTTTGTAAAAATTTTAACAGAGTTCCGTTTGTATTTGGAGAAAACCGTTCTTTAAAAACCTGTAAAAAAGCACTTCAAATAAAATTTTCCTAACTCCCAACCTCCAAAATCTCAAATCAACACAATTCAATCCACTTCAAAATAATTCCACAAATACAAATATTAATTTACAAAAAGAAGTTCTAAAAATAATATTATTATAATTTATTATACAACTGCTCACTTTACATTGATACTTATGACATTACAGTATTTACATCAAAATAACTACAAGGGTATAAAACAATACCCGTACAGAAAAGGTCAATGAAGTCTTCAATATCGATAGCAGCTCACTCTGCTGCTTTCTCCTTGCTCTTATCTGCGACAGCAAAACAAGCTATCGCTGAGTATAAAATACTCAGTGGTGCACAATAAAAATTTGAAATACAATACATAAATCATTCATTGCCAAAACACAATTTAAATATTTCTCAATCATATTTCACAAATTATCAAAGCTCATAATAACACAATTTAGTCAAATAATTTAAGAACACAGTGTTGCCAATTCATACACAACTTAAGCCATGACACAACCTCAACTGGTAAACCAGAGAGGGAGGAAAGATAACCGATCTCACCCCATAAATGGAGGAGGAATAAAAAGATACTGTCATGCTAAGTGTAAATCAAAAATCAATTTCAACATTTTATTCAAATGATTCGTGAGAAATCTAATAAATTTCCAAAGTCATAATTTCATTCACAAGATGGCAACACAATTCATAATTAACTTCAAATTTTCATAAATCACATTAAATCAATTTTTCAATGACAAAAGGCTCAAATAAGGTTTATTGTGCACAAACCTGACGTGAGTCGCCTCTAGGCCTTGACTCAGTCTCTCCGAGCTTCCAAGTCTTTTTCAGCTGAAACACACAGTTTCACAGTGTTTCAGTACCATAACTTAGCATAAATCCAAAAATAAATTTAACTTCACTTTTATCTAGCTCTAATGTGCTAAACTCGACATTCTCGAAATTTTTGTGTTTTGGGTTACTATTCACTACACTATTCAAGTCAAATTGTTGACTTTCTAAGGCTTAATAGGTATGGGAATTCCAACTTCACCCACATACCACATTTTGGTCACTAAACTTGTTGGTTTTGGTCATTCTCTCAACACTTAAGTCTTTTAGGCTAAATTGTAAATTTTCAGTTTTTAGTGTCTAAGTTGCACTGTTCCATTGGTCACTTTTCTGTTGGAATTTGGCAAAACTTCCTTCATAGAAAATGTTTCCTATTGTCTTAAGTTTATTCTCCCTTTTGAATCACTCCAATTGGAGTTTTGTAGCTCAAGTTATATCCAAATTACGGTTACTGTTCATGCTGCAGATTTTGGTTCTGGCAGATTTATTGATCCAACTTCGTTTAGCAATTTGATCAAGTTAAGTCTATAATTTGGTCTAATTTTCTTCATATGAAATATTCTACTATGTCTTAGGTTTCCATCGGTTCAAGAATCACCTAAATTGGAGTTTTCTAGAGAGAGTTATAGCCATTGAAACTTTACTGTTCATATGGTAAATCTGTGATTCTCTGATTGATGATTCAACTTTGCTCAGTAATTTGATTGGGTTAGTGGCATAATTTGGGTTTGTGTTCTTCATGAAAGTTTTAGGTCTATATCTCATCTAACCACTGGTGAAATTCAGGTCATTTTGACCTGTCTAGCTCGAGTTATGACCAAATGAACAAATACTATTCATTTGGTCAGTTTGTGCAGGGTAGCCTGTAATTTTTCAACTTTGGTCAATTTGTTCACTAGGTTTTAGTCACTTTTTGGGCAGGCTTCCTAAATGAAAATTGTGTCTTTTAGTGCCTATTTTCATCCTCAATTGGTCCCATATCCATTGGACTTGTAAAATTTCATTTTTGGTTCTTCAAAGTTGATTTGGTCATGCTGCAGCAGCATGACCACATTCCCTCCGAATTTGACTTTAATTCCAACACTTCTAACACACTTAATTAGGTCACAAATGGCCATTTCTCACTTTACATTAGGTCAAATACACCATTTACAAGTTTTTCACATTTTTGGTCTCTAAACCCTAATGTCCAAAACCCTAAGTTTGTCCAATCTTCACAATTCATGTAATCTAAATATACAATTCACATATATAACATCTATTCACCAAGATTTCATATTTAACCTAACTAAATACCATCAAAACCTTAAGGTTCCATGGCTGCCACATTCTCTCTTCTCTTATTTAAGCATGGTTTCCTTTATTTCTAATGCAATTTCATCACACATAAACTTAAATTCATGAATTCAATAAGAATCTAAACTTGAAATTGCACTTACCTCAATTTGTAGATTTCCTAATTCTTCAATTCTCCAAGTTTTCTTTTACTTCTTGCTCCCAAAGTGTTTATCTAGGTCTAGGAGTAAGATTTACTTAAGGACTTTAGGGGAATTTATGGTTAAATTGGGGTGTATGAAGCTTAAATTGGGAGCTTCAATGGAGTTTGAGAGAGAGAGCTAAAGGAGAGAGAAAACGGTTTGGAAGGGAAGAAGAAGACAATGAATTTTTTTTTTCTTTTCTTTTCTTTTATTTACTTATGGAAGACCCAAAAATTCGAATTAAGTAAATATATTAAGTATCATTTTTATGGCATCATGCATGAGGTCATGCATGATGTCATCACCTTTTGACTTTTTCATTTTTTTTTCTATTTATTTTTCTATTAGTTCTTTAATTTAATTCTCGATTCTGAAATTTTCTTTTCTCTGATTTTATTTGACAGTTAGGTCAGGAGTCAACTCTCAGGGTCAATTGATAAAATTGCCCCTCGCCGGTTTAACCCGGTTTGCAAATAATTCAATATTTCTTTCGGCTCCCTGACCTAATTATTTGACTGGCTTAATAGTTCTTTTTTGTGATTTTCTTTTTTCCACTGTGTTCGTAATGGTCCTAAGGAACGCAGCGTCACATTTTACGGTTCGAAATTTGAGTTTAAATCGACTTCACAGTCATTCCCGAGACGGTCACCCATCGCTGTGACTCTCGGCTCGTTTAACCTCTTATGTTCTGTTTTTCTTATTTATACTTAACTAATTGGCAATTACTAATTATTTATGTTTATAGCTTATTTATTTGTCTTAAGTGTGGTTCTAATCCTCTTAATTATCCGGACCGACAACGGTCACCGGAACAGTGAAATATACCAGGTTATACAAATAGGGGTGTTACACCACTAAGAAGCAATGCTTAGCGCGATAGATTTGTTTTCTCGCGCAGGTACTGAAGATAAAAGCCCAGTGGATATTAGACTGGGATTTGGAGTTCTAATCTGCAGTGTGTTCAAGATTGTAACCTCCTCAGTAATGCATGTAGATAGGGCTCACATTAGTCATATTATGTATTTTGTGTATTACAATTATTTCATATGTTGTAATATAAATTAGAAAATTGTATGTAATATGCACCTGATGTAAAGTATGAATTTATGTAATTAGTTTGCAAATTATGTAAACTAATGAAGATTGAGAATTTTCACATATGAGTTGAGCATGAATGAGAATGTATAGAAATAAATATGAATGAAATTGAATTATATGGAGGATATTCAAATTGATGAGATAATTATGACCAGTATGGATGAGATATTATTGTAAAATATTATTGAAAATTTCAAGCAGGTAAATAGTAAAATACGCAAACTGTAAATAAAACAGGGGAAATTTCGCTGGTTTCTCCTTAGAAAAATAATTGATATTAAAATATAACGAGATCAAATTATTAAATGAATAAAGTAAGATAAGATAGGGTGCTCCAGTATCGAGTGTGATATGCTTTACTCGGCTACACTGTAGACGAATGAGGGGTGTCAAAAAAAATTTATTGAAAACAATAATTATGAACCATCAAAATCACAAATTTTATATTGTAAACATCTAACTAACTTATCATATATATATATATAATATATTCATTTTATTCATCTATATATTAGAAGAAACTTATTAATTTATCAAACAAATTAATTTATGAGATATTGGAGAAAATTAATTATTATCCTCTAAATCAATTATCATAACTTTTATAAAAAATAATTTAAAAAAAAACTAAAGTAGAAGGGATATTACAGTTGAAGGTTACTTAAATCATTTAGATATTTTAAAAGGTTAATTTTTTCGGTTTTTTATTTATCATTTTGTTTGTATTTGCATAATTATTTTTATATAATTTTATAAAATTATTTATATAATTTCATTTATTTGGTGATATTTAATTGGGATTGCAAAGACTTATTCTGGTAAAACTTTATATTCCCTTACCATGTTTATGATATTTTATTTATATTATTTTAATTGATTAATTTAATATTTCTTATTAATTTTATTTTCTTATAATTTTTTGAACTCATATTAGTTAGAAATAAAATGTCGCCAAGGTAATTTAATATTATGGCAAAAAAATAAATTTAATTAGATATTAAAAATAATTAAATTATGATAATATAATATTATATGGAAAAATCTTAAATCATAAATGTTTACAATGAATACAAATAACATGCAATACACATTATAAAAAAAGTTATTTTAAAATTTCAAAAGACAAATTATACTTAATCTTTTTTTTTAACTATTTTCTCACTTCCATTAATAAAAAAATTTACTTTTTAACAATAATATTATACTGTAGATAGATTTAAAATTGAGCTAATAATTTTAATCAATTAAAACTAAATATATTTAATTATAATGTCAAACTTCAAATTAAATTATGATTTTTGAACTCTATATTGGCCCGACCTAAGTGTAATTGAAAATAAAATAAAATTTATTTTTAATTTTTTTTAATTTTAAATCATGCATTTTTTTTCAAAAAAATTTTTTTTATTAAAATTGTAAATTGTGTTAGTTTTATTCTTTTTATCTAAATTAGTCAAAATTGAAATGCAATTATAATAATTTCATTAAAGTTTTCAATAAAAATTAATTTTTAATTTATTATATTGAACAATAATTTGAGAATATAAAATTATTTATTTTTATTATTAATAAAAATGAAATAAGTAAAATTTGTTTACATACAAAAATAATAAATTTTAAGTTTGATTAAAACTATAATTTTATTAATACAAATAATTAAAAAAATGTTATAAATTTATGACCAATAATGTGATTCATCTACTTAAATTCGATTAAAAATTAAAATTCTTAATTTTAATAAATAGTTAATGCTAAATTTTTATTTAATTAAATATATATATATATTTATTAATTTTATTAAAATGAATTAAATAATTTTTAATAAATTAATAATGGTTATAGGATTATAATTACAGAATTACTTTGTTAAGAATTATAATATATATTTTTAGTACAAGTAGAATTATTATTAAAATAATATTAAAATTTTAATTTATATTAATTATTATGATATGAAAAAAATGATATTGTGGAGTATTTAGTGACAAATATTTCGTCGCTAAAGTTATTGGTGACAATATAAATTATTATAGAATTGGCATAACAAAAGATTTAGCGATAAATTTTTTACAGTTAAAATATTAGGGACGATAATGTTCAACAGCACTTATTGCTAAAATTATTAGCAACGAAATATTTTGTAGCTAAATAGCATTAGCGACGAAGTTTTATAAATATCACGTTAAATATTATTAGCGACGAATTATTTATCTGTCGCTATAAACACTTTTATTTATGTTTTTACAAATAATAGATATAGAATAATAATATTTTTATTTTTTATTTTTTATTTTAGTTAACTACTTTTTATAAAATTTTATATTTTATTGAATTAAGAATTTTAAATTTAGATGAACACTAAAATTAAAAATTTAAAATTTATATAAATTTTAAAATTAATTTAAATAATAAAATATAATTATAATTAATTTTAAAAATAAAAAATAATTTGACTAAAATCAATGTTCTCGTTCCTTCCTACATTTATGCATAATATAGAACTACAGATTTAATTTATTTTTTCTTACATATGATTGATTTAATTTATTTTTTCTTACATATGATTTTTTCTAAGGTAAGTAATTATGTTTTCAAAATATTAGAATTGATAAAAAAAAATTGAATTGAGGTATTATAAAACTATGGTGTGAAATCTGATTAAGTACATAAATAATGAGATTTTGAAATTTGATAGGAAGTCAGGAAAAGACGATTATACCCAATTAGTTGTTGCCCTAGAGTCGTGGAGGTGAATTACTATGATTAAAGGCTGAGATACGAGAGGATCCAAATCCAACGGCCAGGAGATCTCATCAAGGCCCTTTATATTCATAGAATTCAACCGTTTTACTCCTCTGGGCTTTCTGGCAGTGGCAGAAGGGTTCCTAGGGTTTACGAAATTCATATTCACCTTGAAGATGGTGAGTACTATTACAATTTCAGGGTTTTGCTGTTTCTTTCATTGATTGTTGATGGTTTTATGAAATTGTGAAATTTCCTCGTTGAAGGTTCTCCAAAACGACATCGATTTGCTCAACCCTCCGGCCGAGCTCGAGAAGAGAAAGCACAAGCTCAAGCGCCTTCTGCAGTCCCCTAACTCATTTTTCATGGTAAAAATCTTTATTCTTCTTTCTTTTGAATTTAAGATTTTGTGATTTGATCGATGTAAGCATTTTTGGATTTGCAGGATGTGAAATGCCAGGGCTGCTTCAACATGTAAGTGTTTATAGATTTTTCTGCAATAACGTATGCTATAATCTTATCATTATTGCTCTAGGAGAAAATTTTGGAACCTGCCCCTTTTGGGCTTATGGAGAAATTATGGTTTTTGTGTACCTAATAGTTCTATTATTGATTTGATTAGCAGTATGTTACTTTTGTTGTAGCTTAGAAGTGTCTTAGGTTCTGATATTGTTGGGCAGCTAGGAAATTTGAGAGATAAGATGAAGAATTTGAAAGAGCCGAAGAAGAGAGAGAGAGAACAGGAGGAGGAGTTTAGGAAGTTTTAGTTTCTTTGATTACAACTGATTATTTGTACTACAACTATTCTAGTAAACTCATAACGAGAGCCAGCTATCCTTTTCAACTCTAATGGACACTGATTTCCATCTCATTTGCTAATAAAGTATTGTATCTATCTTTGCCATTATTGTTATGATCATAGTCCTCATATGAAAATTTTAAATATGTGGCAGAACTACCGTGTTTAGTCACTCGCAAACGGTGGTGGTGTGTGGGAACTGCCAGACAGTTTTGTGTCAGCCAACTGGTGGGCGCGCAAGGCTTACAGAGGGTTGCTCTTTTAGGAGAAAGGGTGATTGAAGATGAGGAATGATATGTTGCTTTTCCTTGGTAAACTTAAGTTGTTTTCTTTTTAAATGATGGTGATTTTGACAAAGGAACGGAAGCTCTTTTGGCCTTTAATTTTTTTTTTTTAATTTTTTTATGTGTAATTTTCTTAGCAAATTATCTCTACTTTAGTGTTGCTATCTGATTTTGTATTGGGCATTGCTGCACTCAAAATTGTGTTTCACGTGACAATCTCAGATTATATTATATCACTCACAGTGTTATAATCTTTTCCTATATTACCTAATTATAATTTTGCCTGATTTGTTGTGTCTCTAGTGCAATCTTAAGCTTTATGGCTTTATACGCTTCGTTCAGTGTTTGGAAATCAGTTGAGGCCTAGCAGGACTGATATTAAAATTAATTATCCAGGAGTTTAAAATTAGAAAAAATAGTGGTTTGCACATTTTCTTAATCATATGCATCTGTTGGTTTCTTCTTTTTCCCTTTCGAGTCTTTAGTTGGGACTTTTCTGCTGGAAAAGAATAGCAGGTAATCCCATTCAACCTCACATTAGATTTAATTATAATAATTTTTTGAACTATTTATTTCCTTTCAATTGTTAAAGTTTGTTTTACGTCCATACTTGCAGTAAAGTAGTTCTAAACATCTTGTTGCAGTCATATTTGCAACCTTTAATCCTGTTTGGATTTATGGTACTATTTTTTTTTTCTTGGAATGATGTGGGTGCTTTCAAATATTTCAGTTAGCAATATTTGGTTAGAGTGTATCTATCTTTCCCTCGTGTTTGTTGTCTTTGTTCATTTAGAATTTTAGCTGCTATGTTTTCTTTGTTCGATAAGAGAAGGATTTTGAGTTTCTTTTGCATCTGAGCCAAATGTTGTTATGGTTAAATAACTTACAAAGTTTTAGTATATATATAGAAACACTGTTATTTCTTTTATTAACTAGCAAGATCATCTGTCAGCTACCTTGGTATTGAGTATATTTGTTCGTCATAAGCTTTCACGAATGGGTGATGAAGTTTTGGTAGGCAGCAACTGTACTAATCCTTATACTTTCTGGTCGTTATCCGAAGATGCTTTAAATAAAGTTTTTACAGTTTGTATCTGATACAATAAAGGCTGTGGTTTCCATTGTCTGATTTAGCAAATACTGATGTCCTATGGTTTTCTTTTTGTTATCACTGGGACTCGAGTGTTCGTGAAGTGTGAAATGGGCTTTGCTTAAGCTTGGATCAACCATTTCCACTAGCCAATTGGATAGTTAGCTTTCCACTCTTATAAACATTTTTAATTCTTTTTTGGCAGCCTGGTTTGGTTTGAAAGCATAATACTTGGTAGATATACAAAAAATGTTTTTGTGTACTGATTCTCTTAATTAAATTAATTGATCACAATTATCCCTTACAATATTGTTAATTAATAATCATATTATATAAAAAAAATTATGTTTAATTGGTTACTTAACTATGAATTATATGAGAAACAATTTACTCAAATTTATGTAGTATTTTATGTAAGACATAAGTAATTTTTAGACTTATATTATTAATTTTGAAAGATACTTAGTTCAAGTTTATTAGAAATGATTTCATTGCGTTGTTACTTTTCATTGCTACTCTATTACGTCTCTAATTGTTATTATTTTAATTTTTATGTTATTGCTAATTTATTAATTTATAAATAAAAAAAATCATCAATTATAATAATCATTGATTTGATAATTAAAATTCATATATTATTTACATTAAATATTTCATATAAAATATTTGATGTTTATGAAAATCAATAATTGCATGACTGAAAAATTGAGAAGGTACAAGGAAAGCAGTATTGTAAATATTATAACACAGAACTTACAACAGCCAAGGCCAGTGTTGGTCATGGTTTCTTATCAGCATGAAAATGCTCTTATCACCTAAAATTTAAATTTACATTCAGCCAAAAAGGGAGCATCTTCTGGCTGATATCTCATAAGAACACTGTCATTTCTCTGAGTAATGTCACTAACCTGCGAAACAACTTTTAAGTGTGCAAGCCAACTTTATCATGTAGGAAAGAACAATTACTATTTAATTTTTATATTTTAAAAAAATTAATTATTTCATTCATATATTTTAAAAATTATATTATTTAATTTGTTTATTTTTATTTCATTAAATTATTTAGTTCTTCTATTAATTTTTTCAAGGGGGTTGACTCTACTGGAAAATCTGACAGAATTTCTTTTAAAAATCTGTCAAAATTATTTGGGAATATTTTTCTAATAAATAATAAATAAATTTAATCAATGTATTCAAAGGAATATGTAATACTTAATTTCAAATTAAAAACAAAAATCTGGTATTATATTCAGCACAATTTAAACTACCAAAAACAAAATTTTATAAAATTCTTGTTAATCAGATAAAATGCGTATGTGCATGATCCAAAAATTTTGTAGCTAAATTAGCTGCTTTTTTCGTGTCTATGTAAATTGACCGTTCTTCTGTTGTAACAAAGTCTAGACGTCATGACACAAAGCTCGATATCAACCCATACTTAACAATTCCTGCAGAAATCATAAACCTTGTTAATTAGATTTAATAAGGGACAAGAATTATAGAATAATTTCCAAAGCACCTGAATTTCTTATTTTGGGAAGTTTACATACTTTCATTCTTTATATTAGTAACCATATTATTAAGTTTAAATGTCAGATTTATCCTTTCGTTTGATTATCAACAATCAACAGTTGAAAATTTCAGAACATCTCGAGCAACCATTCTTGATTAGTCGTGGTAGAAAATGGAAAAAATATCCAAATATCCAAGATTAAGCAAACATGATTATATATATATTAGGGAGATCGAATTTAGTTTATTTTTAACTTTTAGTCTAATTTAATCCATAAATTTTGATTTACGTTTAAATTAACTCAATTTATTAATTATTAATTATACGCGTCATTTCTTTAATATTTAATTAATTTTTTTTATTTTATAATGTTAGAATGTTATTTTTATATTGTATAATTAATTAAATAAATAATAAAAAATATTTTTTATTATTATTTAATATTATTAATTAAATTGAAATTATAAAAAATTATTTTTTATATTTTCATATAATCAATTAAAATTTAAAAATTATTATTATAATTATGATTAATTTTAGTTATTTAAATTAAAAATATTGTTTTATATTTTCGTGTTTTTAATTTAAAATTAGAAAATTATAAATAAATAAAACTAAAAAGATAAAAATATTATTTTTTATTTCCATATTATTGATCAATTAACATTAAAAATAATTAACTAAGTAAATAACAATAAGAAAATAATTAACTTTAAAATATTTAAAAAATTAATAAAAAAAAGCAACTCAAGCACTAAAGTGGTGAGTGAGTTGTATCTTCTTAAATTTTGGACTAAATTACATATAAATTAAAATTTCTGGACTAAATAAAAACAAAAATTAAAAATAAGATAAATTCGACATTTCCAATAAGTATAGCGGGTAAATTGAACTTTATTCCTATATATGTATTGAACAAAAATATCACCTACTCCTAATAGATCATCCCCTTTTTGATGAATCTCAAAATACCCTTGCTTAG
The DNA here is from genome assembly GCF_030052815.1 of Hevea brasiliensis. NCBI lineage: Eukaryota > Viridiplantae > Streptophyta > Magnoliopsida > Malpighiales > Euphorbiaceae > Hevea > Hevea brasiliensis. The sequence continues at coordinate 49,998,639 of NC_079509.1, forward strand.
TTTACCATATCAATACATTTAACAAACATCAATCACCCCTAATCTTTAATCTTACTCCTTCTGAATTATTATTATTTAATTATTGTATCAATCTTTACATTTTATGCCGGATATCCCAAATACATAAATTTAGAGTTGATGGGAAACTTTAATTGTAGCAAAGCTATCAGAGTCAAAACAGATAGAATGGATGTGGCAGAGTCACCGGAATTATATAGCAAAAGTTGGCAGGGCTACTAATTTTAGAAAAGTTTCCCTTCAACTGTAAACCGTACATTGAAAATCTTTTTATTAATTTTATCTTAATGGCTAATACTCCCAATACCATGTATATTCCCATGCACAATTCAGGTTTGTAATTCAGACTACTTACACTATGTTTAGATAGAGAGAAAATAAGAAAAGAAAGAAAATTTGAGAGTAAAATAATTTTATTTTCTATAATTTTGTGTTTGGATTGATAGGAAATAAATAAGAAAGAAAAATTTGAGAGAAAAATAAAATTTTTTTATCCACTTCTACCTTCTCTCCATCCAAAATGGAGAGAAAGTGGGAGAAAAATATAAAAAATTATAAATATATTCCTATATCTTATAATTATTTATTTTGTAATTTTAGGAGTAAAATTATAATTTTATCATTCATAAAGTAACTTTCCTTCTAATATTTTTCTTCCTCTGTATAAACATGAGAGAAAAAAATATATTTTCCTCTCATCATTATCATTTTTTTTTTCTTTTTTCTCTCGTTATTTTCCTTTCTCCAATTCAAACACAACTTTAGTCTCTTTATCTGTTTATTTATAATATTCTATCTATTGGAAGATATTCACATAGTCATACTACAGTTCAGATTTCATGGTTAAGGTTCAAGATTCACAATCATCACTTATGGAAATCTCTTGTTTCATATCACACAAAAGCATATATCATACAAAGACTAAGTCCAAATACAATCAAATGATGTAACTAATTATCATAATTTAGATGGTAGATACAATTTAACTTACACTATCACTACCAGTGGGGGTGATCCACCATATAGACTAACCCATACTTATGAAATAAATTTTCAGATAACAATAGTATTTTTGTAAGAGATTCAAAATTCAATACTCCCAAATCTAAGATTCTTTAACTCATGATTGAAGGATTTTTTTTTTTAATTTTTCATATTTTAAAATTAAAATAAAAAATTTTCAAATATATATATTATACAGAAAAATAATGAAGATTTATAAATACTAAATAGTATAAATGATTCAATTTTAGAAAAACAAGATAAAGACTTTGAAAAAAACAAATCAATAGGATAAGAAAAAATAGATCACAAATTAGGAAATGATTATATGACTTTTTATATAATTTTTTTTAATTATTTCTTGAATGGTAGCATAATATTTAACATAATATCTTTGAGCATACTTATTATTATATTTGCTATTATAAGTATATTATTTTAAATTATGCATGATATTTTTTTAATTGCATTTATATTGTAAATATATTATAATGTTACATTTTAATGAAATAATATTTAAAAAAATTAATAATCATTTAAGAATGTAAATTTAATTTGATTTAGATAAATATACAATTATTTAAAATTTTAATAAAAATTAAATTACATTTGCTATATTTAATGAAAGAGTATGACTTTAAATTTATAAAATATAATTTATTATTAAAATAAAATAATAAATAATTGATATAATGTGGAGGTAAAATAACTAATTATTTTATACTATTAATATAATATAAATATTAAAGTCTACATAATAAAAATAAATTTTGCAAATTTATTTTCTATTCGTTTTCTCACACACACACACACACACACACACACACACATATATATATATATATATATATATATATATATATTTATTTATTTATTTATTTATTTATTTATTTTCATTACATAATTAAGTAATTAAATGAAGGCTTCCAATGCTGTTTCAACCAAACATAACCTTAAATTGGGATGTTTTATAGATCAATTTTAATAATTGTTTTTGAATTTATATAGTTATAAAATTATAATACTTTAATTTTAAAATATAATATAAAATTTTTTAAATTTTTAAATTTTATACAATTAAATTTTTTTTATTGATTAAGCCCTTGTATGATGCTTAATCAATATTTTTTTCTCTTCTCTTTTTTTGTAAAGTATAAAATTATTCTCTCTATGCATAAAAAATTATTCTATTTATAAAGAAAAGAAGAATTCAATTTATATACAATTTGAGAAAAAAAAAATATTAATTAAATTTTACGTTGAAATTATTTAGATTAATATTTAATTAAAAAATTAATAATTAAAGATTATAAATTTTATTTTGTAAAATTTAAAAACTAATAAATACTACAATTAAATATGTTTATAAATTTAGGAAAAGCTATCAAAATTTATACATGTTTTTACTCAAGTAGAGTCATCCTTCACCAGGCAAGTCTCAGAGGACGAAAATGGCTTCTCAAACGGACTCAACTCCGATCTATGTGGATCCAATTTTCCACATCCTCAAAATCATCCCTTTCTCCGTCCTCCGCCCTCCCCGCCTCCGCCTCAAGCTTCCTAACCTTACTCTCCCCTCCCCGATGACCGTCTTTGCCCTAGTCCTCCTCACCTACTTCATGGTCGTCTCCGGCATCGTCTACGATGTAATTGTGGAGCCGCCAGGCATAGGCTCTACTCAGGATCCGGCAACCGGCTCCGTTCGCCCTGTTGTCTTCCTACCTGGCCGTGTCAACGGGCAGTACATCATTGAGGGTTTGTCCTCTGGGTTTATGTTTGTGCTTGGTGGAATTGGAATTGTGCTTATGGATCTTGCGCTGGACAAGAATCGTGCTAAGACCGTAAAAGTTTCATATGCCTCCGCTGGGATTTCATCGCTGATCATCGCCTATGTAATGAGTATGCTCTTTATTCGCATTAAGATCCCTGCTTATCTCAGGTGAATTGAATTAATGTGACTGGGTTTTGTATGAATTTTTGGTTTGCATTCTATTTATGTCACTCGGATAACGGATTTCTGTCATTTATCTTCGTGATTCTTGATCTTGATCTCCTTATGGTGTTTTCAGTGAATTAGTTATTCGCTAAGTTAGTAAGTCATACATCTTATCATTGTCTAGAGCTCTGATTGTTCTTTATTAAATCTCATCTCTTCTACTGGTGTGTTAATGATAACTTCAATAATTTCAGCTTCTTGTCTGGACCTTATACATGTGTGGACTCCTTGTGAACAAATTATTACTCTTTTTCCTATAATTTTCGTTTGCTGGAAAAAAGTGATGTGGGACTTATTCTAAACAAATCTTGGTACAGCAATTTCAGAACTTTGCAGAACTTTGCAGGTAACAAATTGATTGCAATACTTCTTAAGACTTGTGCCCCTCTACGATTTTACGGGTCTGCGTTTTCTAAAGAATTCAGGCACGAAAAACATGTTTAATGGGACAAGTTTTTTTAGAAGTTGGTCCTCTGAATAATGAAATGAATAGTAATTTTACCTTCTTTTGGCTTATTGTGATGTAGTTATAAAAGAATAATTTAGATTTTCATCGCATAGGAATTTGCTTGGAAAACAGAGCAACAGTTCAAGGGGTTTTAGATTTTGCACCTAGACATTACAACCAGGGTTTCTTCAGCATCACAATGAGCTTGGAATTGCCTTACTGTATCCAAAAGAAAGCACAATTAGTAGAAAATCTTAAAAAAGAATTTCCTTTCTTTAATTGAAAGAAATTGCTGCATTTTTTGGCATTCTATCTAAATCCAACAAGTACTTAGATTCCAAACAAAACTCAAGCATCAAAAAGGTCTTTGAGCATAAATAAAGATCTAACAAAAGTAAATTTATAATGCAATGGCACAATACCTTTCCTACAAAGCTAAAATTACTAGAATACCTCTTAACTCCTAATATTAAAGGAAAATATTTTATGGAAATTTTCATAATTTCACGTCAGCTTAGATTCATGTATAAAAATTAGACTAATTTTAAATTACCAACCTCTATTTAGAGCCTCTCTGAGATTGTGGCAACCTGCATTTGTAAAAGTACCATTTTAAATGTTGTTGAATAAAACAGTTTAAAAAAGTTGTTTAGCTGTTTTAGATTTTTTATGACTAAAACATTTCAAATTTAAATTAAATATAATTTTTAGTGGCTTCTAACTAATATATGTAAAGTGATGTTTTTCCAATAGCAACTTAAACAGTAATGTCAAGCAGACCCTTAAGCTCCCAACTAAACTTCACATCATTGGATTTGTACCAAATTAGTAAGTCTTGGGCACTAAAACTAGCCTTGAAATCTAAATTATCTTCTCATGTGTGTTTTGTTGGTTCATCCTGACCAAAATAAAAATATAAGAGCTCAGAATTGCTTCCTAGTGTAAACCTACCGTGATAGAGTGTTTTTAAATTGCGTTTTTAAATTTCTATAATCATTCTCGCACTAGAGATTGTCTCTTGTGTGTGACATTATTCATATTAATAAGATTTGTAACTGTGAACTGTATGATTTTGATGTGCATTTGTTAATGGATATATACTTTACTGATTAAAAAAAGAAAGGCAGAGTCTGGAGGATTTGATAGTTTGTGAAAAGAATTATTGCATAATGAGTTTGGCACTGGATTTGTTGGAGGATCTCATTTGGGATTCTATTTTTGCGATTTGGTTATGGCTTATATTGATATAGACATAGGCCACAACGGAAAGCATCGGATAGGATAATTCTTAATGCTGTTCTGTTTGGTAGAGACCTTATGAGGAGGATAGGATTGAATGTTTCTGCATTGACTAGAATGCCTTTTTTAGACAATCATGTGCTAAAAGCGATGCAAGACAACTTTGATAAGCTGGTATTTATGTTTATTTGAAGGCTAGAAGGGTAGAAACTTGTGGGTATTTGCAATATGATTGGGAATAAAATAAGATAAAAAGAAAAAAGGATGAGGTGCTGTTTTGCATTGTGGATTTTTGGATGCTGTGGTTCTACAGAAATAGCTTCTAAGGAAATTTGAAGATCTTTTAATAAGAAATTAACTATCGTTTGATGCCTTGGAACTTAATTGATGAATTGTATGGATATTTGCTCTCTATGTCAACAAAAATAATAAAACTCTTTCATTTTACACCTAAAATGTCTTAGACATCTAAGGTTCCATTTGCATCACATTATTTTGAAACAGCTCAATTGTGGAAAATCTCTTTAATTCATCATGTAACTTTGGAAGATAAAATCATTAAATTATTTGCAGAACTAAATGAATCCTATACCTGCAAGTACTTCAATACCTATTATTTATAAGATTTTGACTTTTAGAAGATTCATAATATTAATAAATCTCCAAATAATAGTAAAACTCTACATATAATGTTTTAAATGGCGCACCTTCCTCCCCTTCCCTCCCTTTTCAACCTTTTTTTTTTTTTTTAAGTTTATTCTTTTGGTGCGTTGGAATCGTCAAAGGGAAATGAGCTGCTGCAGTCTTGAATCCATGGCCTCTTGTACCATCAGCACAAATAAATCTTAGACTATGAAAATTAGTAATCATTTGAAAAGAACTCCTAATGGTCTTTGACAGGATGTGAGTTATCCTATTTGGCCTATCTAATCCAGCTTTTTGTGCAGTTCTGAATGGTATGTTTTCTATTTTATCTAAAAGGTGGAAGTTTGAGTTGCCTAGGAAGCTATAATGTTATTGTATCATTTATTTCCCTAACATTTATGTCTGACTTCTGAGGCTGTTGTGTTGTATGCGGCATTTCTTTTTTTTTTTTTTAATGAGCAGGATTTCCGAAATTTCATACGTATGTTAACTCATTGCCTTAACGGAAATTTCATCAATTTTGAATGGCGAGACTATTTAGTTAATAGAATTAAATTTGAAGGATTAACTTATGTGACTTTTAGAGTCATTGGTGAGGCTGAACGTGGGTTAGTTTGGGTGGGTTTATTGTATTTCGCTAAATAGAATTTAAATTGAAACTAACAAATTAAATTACAAAATTACATATGTTCAATTGTCACATTAAGCGGGTTAGGTTCAGTTTTCATAGTTTTTACTTTTTTTTTTGAACACTTTTTAAATTTTTATAATTCAACTCTTACTAAACTTTTTGCATATACATATTATCATACTCTAATTGAAAAATAAATATTAATTAAAAAATATATTATTCAGTAAAAATAAATAAAAATAAAAAATAAATAAAGTTATTTATATATTGTTGGAGCTAAACTTTTATGATGTTAATCTGAAACCTAAATCGAAAATTTGATTTATTATAATTAATATTTAAATATATAAAATCACTAATTTCAATTTAGCAGTTTCGTTTGAGTTTGTTGGTTTAGCAGTTTTGATGTACACCCCTAGTCATAGGAATTTTCTGGCGCTTTTTCAAGAAAAACCTTCAACACAACACAAATAATAATTCTCTCTTGCCCGATGGCTACCAAAGAGATGCGACTGTAAAGAGCAGGAAAAAAAAGGGTTGAAAGCAAACAATATATCCATAACTTTTCTGAAACTGAACACACAAAATCCAACTCATTGTAGGTTACCATTTCAATTGGCGGCTAAATGAAGATCATTTCATCGCTCATTAAACGTATAATTCCTCAAATTACGAATCTTAATCAACAGACAAATAACTCATCACGCAATCATACTTGAAAAATTTGTTAAGTTAAAAAAAAAGAAAAACCTATATTTTTTTCCATTTTAAATATTAAATTAATAAAAATAAAATCGATTGAATTGAATTCTTGTAAAAATTTAGATGTGTTTGGCACCATAAGCACATACAACTTTCCTTTCAATAGTCCAATATATATATATATATATATATATATATATATATATATATATATATATATATATATTATTTCAATTTTAGTTAGTTAAAAAAAGTTAAAATTAAAAAGTTTACAGAAATTTTATCTAAATTTAATATCCAATTTGGGAGAAGAATGGCTTTGATATTGTGGCATGTTGCCTGACATTTTTATTCTAAAATTGAAGGACTCACTTGATATCTCATTTTGTCAAATCATATAAAAAAAATCAAATTTTTACGCACTTTGATGCTTTAATTTTATTGTTTTGGTTTTGATAAAAACACTACTACTGACTCGTTGCCATCCCTACTTTTCGCATGATTAAAATTAATAAGATCAAATTCGGGGGAAAGACATCTGATATCATTAAAGATTCCTTAAAGATGAGCCTCTATTGGAGCTCTTTATGTATCTTGAATCGTTGTCAATGAATTCCCCTCAACTATAATGTTCTGAAAGCATTTTCATTTCCTAATAAAACTACTTCACGGCATGCCAGAGTCTCCAGAGTGAGAGGATCTATACATGGAAAAATCTTCCTACATGACCAGCAGAAGATATGCGCTTCTGGAATGCGGGCTATAGCCTTCAGCCTTTTATTGTAACCCAAATCAAAATTAATCTTGACACAATTTGTCTGGGGTGGATTCTAAACATCCTCCAAAAGCCCAGCTGGCTGAGCTCTTGGATGAAGAGGAATTTAAGATGTTTGGAACTCTTCAAAATGATCGATTGAGCGAGCTATAGCCTCTTGGACTGAGATCTATTGGTGTTGAAACACCTAGAAGTTTTAACATTTCCAAAGATGCCATAATAGAAAAACCAAAAGGGTCGTTGGCTCAGAACCATTCTCCTGTTGCTAAAGTTGATTCTGAAGAGATGATTAATAATCCTTTATGGAGTTGCCTTGCAGAAAAGAAGGCCTCAATGAGAAGGGAATTAAGCCAGACGCCAATTGCTCTTGGGCAAGTGAAAAAGACATGTTGGTGAGTTTGTAGAGCTTCGCAAAGGTCAATTTCAATCTTTACAATTGGAAGGCGCTATTTGAGAACATCTTTACGCCTGTTTGGAGGATTGGGTACAGCATGATTTATTAATATATGGTATTGTATCATATTTTATTGTATGATATAGTTTTTATTATTAACATATTTATAAAGATGGTATAGTACATAATGGTTTAATAACCTTTTCTTTTTTAGTTAGATGATATATTATAGTAAAATAAATATAAAGATTACTAAAATACCATTTATTACTATTTTAAATATATAAATGATTTAAAAATATTTATTTAAATAAAATATTAATTTATATATAATATTATTATAATTATTACACATTTTTTTAATTAATCACAAAATATGCTTTCTAATTATATAACATTTGAGTTGTATAATTAGAATTTTATATTTTGTGTAAAGATAAAATAAGAAAATAAAAATTATAAACCATGCCAAACCACCAATTTATGGTTTGAAAAGTTATGGTAAAATGATACTTAGGAATTCAACAAAAAAAAAAAAATGATAGTTAGGAAACTATCATTTTACAACCCCAAACCACTATTTTTTAGGAACAATCTTCCCAGACATGTAGAGTAACAATACCATACAATATGAAACTATCTCAAGCCATGATTCAAACATAGTGTTAGTTGGCAATTTTTCCTTTAAAAAGCTCCAAAGGAAGATGAAGAGCCTAGGTAGTGATACTACTCGCCCAAAACAAAGTAAAATGGTCAATGCTTAGGACAAAATATCCAACGTAGCAGTCAAAGTATCAACACTCGTTTAGAAAGTGAAAGTCATGCAAGAGACTGCTCAACCATTTAAACCGAGCAGTCTTGAGCCGAACAAAAAATAGTTCAATCTAGGACCAGACCAGGCAGTAATGAGGGCAGCAACATCATTGCTTGACTAATAAACCGAGAAAAACCTATGTCGAATAGAAGTAGCATCAAACAAGGATATAGTCGGATTTTTAGGAAGCAACCTCGGCTTATCAAATCTGATATTATCTCCATAATTAAGGCAACGACTATTTTCCCTAAAAGTCTATAAATATCAAAGACGACCCAGCAAGTAGGTGCGCTTACATATTGCCCTAAGTCAATACAAAATTGTTCTGTTATTCTTCCATTACAATCTTTCTAACTTAAGCGTCGGAATGGCTGGCCAAAGGGCCACCGACTATGGGTCTACGTGGCAATAGGATTGAACCATTGAAGCTCACTACAGCATCAGGTAGGAGATGAAGCTTTGATACATTATACAAAAAGGATACCATGGAATTAATTACCAATGGACACAAGCTTGCTTGATCTTAGTGGTGGGAGTGTTGGAGAGTTTGTCTTGCTAACAAATACCTAGATTTTACTATGTAATGACCATGGTTAGTATGGTGCCAAATGAGTTAATCTTCTTCTCTAAACAAATTAAGGGGTATAGAAAGGATGTATTCTAAAGAACGTTTATGCTCTTTGGGTATAATCCCTCCTTCACAAATACTTTGCCCAAGATGCAACTCTATGCCCGAATCTATCTTGCATATTTTTCTAGAATGTAGATCCTATGGCTTGTTTTTAAGTGTTTATGAACTGGTGGGGTGTTGAGTTTTGTATCCCTAACTTGGCTCTTTCCTTTCTTATTGAATGGAGATCTTTTGTTAGTAGGAAATTTCATGTTAAATTTTGGCTTAATCTAAGCTATGTTATCCTTTGCTCCCTCTGGCTAGCTCGGATTGAATGAAAAAGTTTTTGAAGATAAGGAATCATCCACTAATACTCTATGTTGCTTAATTCTTTATCGTGCAGCTGTATGGTTAAAGGCTATGGATGCTAGTTTTCTTTATACAAGCCTTGATTTATTGCTATCTTCATCTACTATTATTTTTGTGGCATGAATTTTGGATATGTTTTAATGGACTGAATTGTGACACGACCCAAAAGTTTCACGCTACGATCCAATTGGGATAAAAAGTGAGATCTGTGATGGTAGTGGAGGGTACGGCCTGATAAGTCTGGGTCCGAAGCCCACCACTGATCTCCTTGGGGATGCGAGGGCAATGCCCTTGCTGTATGGACCAGTATAAATATTGTAATATTCTGCCCTTAGCGGTAGAGTTATGAGATATTCGGGAAATATATTGGGGTTAGGGTTTGAGAGTTCTGAGTGAATGTATCTTACTCTTTTCATCATACTAGAACTTTTTCTCTTGTCTTACTTGTGGATGTAGACCTTACGGTTGAACCACGTTACATCCTGTGTTATTCTTCTCTCTTTTCTATAATGTGTTATTGTGTGATTTGTGTGTGTGCCTTAGATTTGTGTGCCTATTATAACAAAATGGTATCAGAGCTTTGTGCGCAAAAATCTAGGGTTTACAGATGGCGTCGTCTTCAACGAAGTATGAAATGAAAAAGCTTGATGGTGGATCAAGTTTCAATCTGTGGAAGATTAAAATTAAATCTTCATTGATCCTACAAGGTTTATGAAAAGCAATTGAGGATAACTTTCCAGAAGATATGAAAGAGGCGGAGAAGGCTTATCTGAAGGAGAGAGCCTTGAGTGCAATTTTCGTGAGCATAACTGATAATGTCCTATGCGAGATTACCGGCGAAAGCTCAACGTTTGCGGCATGAAAGAAATTGAAGTAGTTGTACTCTACCAAATTTATCTAAAGAAAAGGCTTTATAATCTGAAAATGAGTGAAGGTACGCCTATTAAAGAACATCTGGATGAATTTAATTTAATCATTATGGACTTGAACAATATTAATATTGAGATTGATAGTGAGGATCAAGCCTTTATTGTGTTATGTTCTTTGCCACCCTCCTATGAGACTTTTGTTGATACTCTGTTATATGGGAAAGATAGTATTTCACTAGACAATGTTAGTAATTCTCTAAAATCGAAGGAGTTGAAAAAGAATTTTCTAAATAATAGAGAAAGATTTAAGGGGGAAGGTTTAGTGAGCAGGGGAAGAACACATTCAAGGGATGTTTCTTCAAGCAGAAAGAAATCTAAGGCCAGATTTAAGTCAAGAATGAAAAAGGCTAACTGTTTTGAGTGTGGAGAGCAAGGTCACTACAAGAAAGATTGTCCCAAGTTGAAAAATCAAAAGGGAAAGCAACCAGAAAGTTCTGTAATTGTCGTTGAAAGTTTTATTGATTCTGATGGTGATGACAGTGCTGGAGAAATTTTATCCATGAGTTCAGATCATAAACAAAATTCCTGGATTCTTGATACTGGTGTTACTTATAACATGTGTCCACCCAAAAACTAGTTTGTCACTTACAAACAGATGAGTGGTAACGTGTTTTTGGGCAATGATCGTGCATTATTTATGAAAGGAATTGGTAACATCAGATTGAAGATATTTGATGGCGTTGTCAGAACTATAGAGTGTTGGCATATTCCAGGACTAAAGAGGAACTTGATTTCTCTTGGGACACTTAACTCTCATAGATTCAGATACTATGCAGAGAATGGAGTTCTTAAACTATGCAAGGGCTCTATGGTACTCATGAAGAGCAATTTGGTTTCAGAATTGTATTTTCTTCAGGGCAGTACAGTTTTAAGAGAAGCTGCAGTAGCATCCAAAAGTAATAATCAGAATCAAACTCAACTGTGGCATCTGCGTCTTGGTTATATGAGTGAAAGAGGATTATCTGTGTTGAGTAAGCGAGATTTATTAAACAAGCAGAAAACAGAATCTGTGGACTTTTGTGAACACTGTGTATTTGGTAAACAGACCAGGGTGAAGTTTGATAAAAAGACAGTATGCAAGACCAGAGGAATAGTAGATTATATCCACTCAGATCAATGAGGTCCTAACAGAATCCCTTCCAAGAGCCATGCCATATATTTCATGACTTTGATTGACGATTACTCTCAGATGATGTGGGTGTATTTCTGAAAATAAAAGATGAGGCATTTTCAATCTTTGTAAAGTGGAAGACGATGATTAAGAAACAGACAGAAAAAAGGTCAAGCGTCTTAGAACTGATAATGGGTTGGAATTTTATAATCATGAGTTCGATGCATTCTGCAGTAATGAAGGTATAGTGAGACATCACACTTGTACAAGGACACCACAACAGAATAATATTGCAGAATGCATGAACAGAATGCTTTGTGACAAAGCACGAAGCATGCTCTCACATTTAGGATTGGGAAAGAATTTATGAGCTGAAGCAATTAATACAGCCTGTTTCTTGGTTAATAGATCTCCGTCTACAGCTATTGAGTGTAAAACTCCTTTTGAGATCTGGTCGTGTTCACTTACTAATTACTCTTAGCTTAGAGTATTTTGTTGCCCTGCTTATGCTCATGTGAGGAATGGTAAGCTTGAGCAGAGGGCAAGAAAATGCATATTTCTAGAGTATGCATTTGGAGTGAAAGGCTACAGGTTGTGGTGTAATAATCCAAAGTCTCTAAGATTAATTATTAGTAGGGATGTGACATTTAATGAGTCTGCTTCATTGGATAGTCAGAGGGAGAAGTCAATAGCAGAATTAGATCACGGTGTCAGAGAATAGGTGGAGCTTGACATTGATACTTCAGCAGTTCAGTCTAGTGATTCAGAGGATGAGGTGCAAGATCCTGATCAACAAGAGGATGCACCTGAGCAGCAACAACAGGAACCATATAGCTTTGCAACTGGTAGAGAGAGAAGATATATTAGACCCCCACAGAAATATGCATATATAGATCTAGTTGCGTTAACCTTGTCAGTTGCTGAAACAGTTGATGTGCATGAACCCAACAATTATACAAAAGCTATTTCTTGTTCAGATGCAGATCAGTGGATCGGTGATATGAGTGAAGAAATTGAATCTCTTCACAAGAATCAGACTTGGGAGCTTATAACATTGCCTAAGGGACAGAAAGTGGTAGGCTATAAATGAGTGTTCAAGAAAAAAAAAGGCACTCCAAGAGTTGAAACACCTCGATATAAGGCACGGTTGATAGCAAAAGGCTTTACTCAAAGGGAGGAGATTGACATTAATAAAGTGTTTTCTCCAGTTATAAAGTATAATTCTATCAGTCTTACTTGCTATGGTTGCACTTCATGATCTAGAGCTTGAGCAACTAGATGTGAAGATAACATTTTTGCATGGTGAGTTAGAGAAGCAAATTTATATGGGTCAGCCTGAGGGATTTGTCATTTCAGGTATTAAAAACCATATTTGCTTGCTTAAGAAATCTTTATACGGTTTGAAATAGTCCCCTAAGCAGTGGTATAAAAGATTTGATACATTCATGGTTCGTAATAGCTTTATTCGTAGTTCATATGATAGTTGTGTTTATCATAAAAAGCTTTCAGACGATTCATTTGTTTATTTGCTGTTGTATGTGGATGATATGCTTATTGCTGCTAAAAGCATGTCACAAATTAACATTATGAAAAAGCAGTTGAGAGATGAGTTTAAGATGAAGAATTTGGGTGCTGCAAAGAAGATATTAGGAATGGAAATTACCAAGGATAGAAGTGTTGGGAAGCTTTTCTTGTCTCAACAGCCATATGTTGAGAAAGTGCTTAAGCGTTTCAACATGAATAATGCTAAGCCTGTGACTGTTTCATTTGCTGCCCATTTCAAGTTCTCTATAGATATGTCACTAAAAACAGATGAGGAGATAGAGCATATGTCCAATGTTCCTTATTCGAGTGCTGTTGATAGCATCATGTATACTATGGTTTACACACGACTTGACATTTCACATATAGTTAGTATTATGAGTAGATACATAGCGTGTCCTAGAAAAGAGCATTGGCAGGCAGTGAAATGGCTTCTGAGGCATTTTAAGGGTACTACAGATGTTGGTCTGACATTTAACAGGGCCAAGATGAGTGATTCAGTTATTGGCTATGTGGATTTAGATTTTATAGGGGACTTAGACAAGAGATTTTTGACAGGTTATTTATTTACTCTCTCTGAAAGTGCTATTAGTTGGAAGGTAACATTGCAAACTACAGTTGCTTTGTCTACCACAGAGGTTGAATATGTGGCTTTAGTAGAAGTAGTAAAGGAAGTTTTATGATTACAAGGTTTAGTGGGTGATCTTGGGTTGATACAGAATAAGCCAACAGTGTTTTGTGATAGCCAGAGTGCAATACATGTCACAAAAAATTAGATGTACCATAAGCGAACTAAGCACATTGATGTCAGATATCACTTCATTCGGGACATTGTATCTCAAGGGACTGTAATTGTGCAGAATGTCTCTACACATGATAATCCAGCAGATATGATGGCTAAGGGAGCCCCAGTCAGCAAGTTTAGGCATTGCCTAGACTTGGTTGGTATTTTTAGTGTTCAGTAGTGCCCTTATGAGGGCATATGGCAAGACAGAGTGTTTATGGTTATTTTGTTAATAATAGAGGGAATTCAAGCCAAGGGGAAGAATTGTTATTTTTTGTGGCTTGAATTTTGGGTATGTTTTCATGGACTGAATTGTGATCCGACCCAAAAGTTTTATACTGCGACTTGATTATGATAAAAAGTGAGATCTCTGGTGGTATGAACCAGTGTAAATATTATAATATTCTGCCCTAAGTGGTAGAGTTATGAGATATTCGAGAAACACACTAGGGTTAGAGTTTGTGAGTTCTAAGTAATTATATCTTGCTTTTTTCATCATAATGAAACTTTTTCTCTTATCTTACCCGTGGAAGTAGATTTTATGGTTAAACCACGTTAAATCCTGTGTTATTTTTCTCTCTTTTCTATATTGTGTGATTGTACGATTTGTATGTATGTCGTATATTTGCGTACCTATTATAACAAACTATAAAACTGTGGACAAATATTAATAAGCTTGGGCCATGCTGTGTTTGGACTCCACTTGCCTCAAATTGGCTTAAGTGGAATGTTGATAGCTCCTCTTTAGGGAAGCTGGTCAAAGTGCAATTAGTGGGGGTTCTTAGGAAATCTCATGGGAATTTTTTATGAATTTTTCTTGTAATGTAGGTATTGAAGATTCAAACGTTACTGAACTCATGGCAATTGACAAAGCCTTGGCATTGTTGATATGAAAGCCTGATCTATGGAGCTAAATTAGTGACATTGTTGTTGAGTTAGACTCATAAGTAGTTGTCTCGTAATTGCATTCTCCATAGTTTTTGCCATGGCATCTTAGCTCCACCTACAGTTCCATTGCTTGTAATATTAAAGCTTTGCCTACTTTTTTTGTCCACCGCATCCTTTGTGAGGGCTAATTGTATCGTTGACACTTTGGCTATACAAGGTTTGAATCGTTAATTCAGCATCTGGTTGCTTTTGTTTGTGTGAAGATGTGTCAGTCGGGCTGCTTCTCTTTTGCTGCTTTGTTTCATTTTTCTTGTTTCTTTTTAATTTGTGTTTTTGTCATTAGGTGCTATTTGTGCTTTCTGTATCTCTCTTAATCATGGATTTGGTATGTAGAGGACTATTTTTATTTTTGTAAGGACTCATCTATTGGCAGCCTGGATGCCATTTTGTTTTTATATCTCTCAACTGGGTTGTAATAGTGACTATGGCAAGATTTTTTCACTGAGCTTGTGGCTCTCTTGATTGTATTTGGGAGAATTATTAATTGAGTTTTAGTTCGAGAGTATCAAGTTAAGTTTTTCTTATCATTTTTCCTAATAAAATTTTGTAGACCAGTATATTGAGGAATTGTTATATGCTTTTTGACAACATTATATTGCATGCTATTTATTTAGAAGATAGAAAAGGCAGATATCTAAGTGCATTAGCACTACAAAGGTATCTATAATATTGAAATTCAAACATAACAATAAATTGATAGTGAATGTTAATAGAGAGAGATAAAGAAAACATATTCTCCTGCGATTATCTAATTACAAGGAAAATTGACTTAAACTTAGTCTATTATAAATTCAAGATATAAATATATGAGTTTCATAATACATGTTATATCTTGAATTTATGATGGATCGAGTCTAGATATAAATTTCCCTGACTTATAATACAAGAAAATTTAAATTTTAACACTTTCTTTATTCAAAATTTTTGAAATACTGGAACGATTATCTAGTGAAAATTCTTTTAGGCGAGAAGAAACGATGACGAGGAGAGAATATCCCAGTATACCTAGGAGAAGCAAGGCCATCAATAGAACGATATTCCGACATGATGAACCCTTCCCTCTCTTCACTATTACTATGATGATTTCTTATGCTTCCATTGAATGTTCCATACTTGACCAACTTACCTACCCATGACTTCTTTTTCAAGGGGCTCCGATGACCGGCATTCATCTTGTCGCTCAGATACTCCTTAACCATATGCAAACCGTGCTCAACCACCTCCATTGGCGGCGAAACAAGTGGGTTCCCTTCGACACTAAGCTTTTGGAGCTTTCGAAGGCAGCCCATGGAGTCAGGAAGAGAAGTAATTCTATTATAACTAATATCCAATTCCACAAGAGAAAAAAGAAGGCCAATAGAGTATGGTAGGGTTTCAAGGTATTGGAAATTTTGGCTAACATTAAGAACTTGTAGGTTTATAAGGTTTTCAAGATCTTCAGGAAGAGATCTTAGGTTGTTAAGGCGTGCATCTAAAACTTTCAAAGAGGTGAGATAGGAAATGGAGTGAGGAAGGAGCATTAGCTTGTTTGAATTCACTGAGAGCTTTTTCAAGTTCACTAGTTCATATCCAATGTTGTCTGGCAGCATACTCAGCTTGTTGAAGTTTGCATTCAATTCTTCTAAACATCTGCATATGTTCATCACAATATAATTATAATAACTCAGAGTTTGTCCAATAATAAATGAGTCCAATAATTACAATAATTAGTAACTAAATAGTATTTCACAGTCAATGGATCAGAATTAATCTTGTTCATGTTAGCTCGATCTTAAGATAAAACGTTATTAATGGGTATCTTCAATAATTAAAAATTAAACATCGTTTAAAAGATAAGAGTGCCGAACAACTCATGCTAAATATCTATCGGTAATAAAATTAAAATTTTAAGATTAATTAATATAATTTTAAAAGTATATGAATCATTTAATAAATAAAAATAATAATTAAATATTAAATTATAATAACTACTAAATAATTCTCCATTTTAATTTATTATTAATATTATGGTCATTCCATTTTTCACAAAATTCTTTATTTATTATTATATTTATGGAATATAATAATACGGAGGCGGTAGTGTTTTGGTTATGGATTAAATTATATAATAACTATTAGTGTGTTTTATTTGAAAATCGAAATTAATTAATTTTTAATATTTGATTTAATGAATTTTTAAATTTTTAAATTTTTTATAAGCCAATTTTAAAAATCTAAAAATGTAAAATGTCAATAAAATTCTAAAAATACTCTCATTAGCATTTTTTAAAATTTTTAAAAAATAGAAATTTTTTGAGAAATGCTTTTTATATAATTTCTTTTAAAAAATCTTTATTTATTAATGGTGTGTTTTTAAATTTTTGCATGCTACTTTTTTACTAATTAATATATATTTTATATATAAATATACGAAAGGAGGAGGAACATTGACTTTATTCAAATTACTCCTTACTCTTAAAATTAATTATAACTATATTTTTATTTTTTAAATTAATTTTAAAGTTTATATAAATTTAAAATGCTTAACTTTATAGTATAGCCGTATTTATATTTAATTTTAATTAAATATAAAATTTTATAAAAAGTAATTGATTAAAATAAGAAATTAATAAATAAAAAATAAAAATATTATTAATATGACAATAAAAGACAAAATTTAATTAGCTATTAGAAATTAATTTATTTTAAATTTTTGTCATTTAAATAAATTTTAGAGTTTATGTAAATTTAAATTTCTTAATTTTATTTGTAATTAAATTCTATTTAATTAATTTTTTTATTATAAATCAAAATAAAATTTTATAAAAAATAAATAAAATTGAAAAATTATTTATATAAAAATCGTTGCTTTCTTTTTATTAAAAAAATTAGTTTATTTTGTAAAAATTAAATAAAAAACAAAAATTCACTTTCGTTAAAAAAATTGATCGTTTTTATAAAATTTAACAAAAAAAAAAACAGAAGTTTATTTTTTTAACTTTTCTATTTTTAAAAATATTCATAAATATCAAATTGATATTCAAAATGATAATTTTATTTTTATGACTTTTTTATGGTTAATTTTTAATTGATTATCAAAATTTATTTTTTTAATGTATGAAAATATAATGATAAGAAGATATATATTAAAAGCTTTATCATTTGCTTAAATGCAGTAAACGATAAAGTTCTTAAATAAGTGAAAAACTAAAAAAATAAGAGAAAAAAGAATTACACTAAAAGGCTGATTGCTGATAACTTGCAAGTGTACCCATGTTTATATATATTCCACGTAGAAAATTTTTTTTTAACGATTTTATAACTATTTAATTTTTTTAATATTATAAATAATATAAAAAAATTCTATTTATTTTAAAGTTAATTATAATTTTTAATAATCAAATAAATTTAATTATATATATATATATATATATAACAACAAAAAAGTATCGTAAAAAAATTCATATTCATTAATTTATAAAAGAACATTTATAAGAATATATTAATAAATCATATATATATTATTAGGATATGAAGTAATTACATTTGTGCATATTTATAATCTCAATCAAAAATTGATAGTATATAAATGACTATATTTTAGTCTTCACTGATTTATAAGAGGTATTTTAATTTTTTATATAATATTTATTCTAAAAAAATATAAAAACAAAATTTCAAAATATTTTAAAATTTATTAATTAATTAGTATGAAAATTTTTTAAAATTACATGTAAAAAAAATTAAATCATGAATATAAATAATGCACGTAAAAAACTAGTTAATAAACAAAAAGTAGATTAAGAGATTAAAGAATTCACTCAATTAAATATCAAAAATTAATTAATTTAATTTTTAAATAACTGAGACATACTAATAATTACAATCTTATATAATAATAATAATAATAATAATAATAATAATAATAATAATAATAATAATAATAATAATAATAATTAAAAAAGGGAATTAGTGATGCTGTCATTGCCTACCGCCCAAGGAAATTTTCAAGTGATAAGCTTCCATGTTGTATTTTAAGTTGTTACAATTTAATATATAATATTTTATTTTTATATTAAGATTCCTATTATAAATTTAACTTATAAAATTTAAGTATTATATGAAACTAAAATTATCGATATCCAACATGAAATTTATATTTAACCTCATGCCTATAAAAACAACTTTATTATTTCATTAAATTAAAATTTATTGAATAACTCATAAATTATATATTTCTTCACTCATATAAATACCAAACTCAGTTTTTATAATTTATTGAGAATTTACATTTATACGTGTTTAAAAAGTAGTAAAATTTAGTGTTACAGAGATACACTCAATAATTTTCTCACTCATGGTATTTTCGGTGGTAGTGGGTAAGTATTATTTAGAGAACAAAGAAAATAACATTCAAAACTTGGTCATTTCTATATAATTAAGAGGAAAAAAATTAAATGAAAAAAAAAAAAACATACCATAATGTCTAGACACAGTCTGTCATATCCAAAATATAAATATATGAGACTCATATTAAGTGGTTTCACTATAAATCTTGTATTTTGAGTTTATAATGAATTGGGTTTAGATAAGAAAATTGTTGGGTTATATTTCTAATATGCATAATTTAGTTCAATATATATATTAACAAAGAAGAAAATGAAACAAACCTGCAATTTTCAATAGTTTTAGGAAGAAAAGCAAGAAGGTTTCCAGCAGCATTCAGAACCTTGAGCTTTGTCAAACACCCAATTGAGTTAGGGAGAGATTTCAGCTGATTTGAGTGCACGTCCAACACCACCACATTCAGCAATCTAGCTGTTAATGATTCTGGTATATTCTGTCCAATTTTCATTATCAAATAATTAATTATACATGTTTCTTTGATTAGTCTGATATTAGATGCACAAGTTAAACACTCATAATTTTTTTTATTATTTTATTAAATTTTTATTTTTATTGTTTATTTATTTACTTTTTTAATCTTGCATTCACAGGATCAATCACCCTGTGATGATCTTAAAATAGCTTGAAAACTGCAAGAGGCGGGTAAAGAGACTAACTTCTCCAGACTAGAATCTAAGATATCATTTCAGAGTTTCAGTGTCACCATCCGACCAACACATTGATAAAGATATATCATTCACATCACGATCAAAGGAATTCATATATATTACAGAAAAATATATCATTTTATTGTCTAGTTTCACAATTTAAATCCAAATAAATAAAATAAAAGTAAACCCACTTGCTAACTCAGCTAATATTTGTGTTAGCTGGCTAGGGATTTAGGTTTAATATCCCAATAGAAAAGGTAAGAGAGATTATTACTAACCTGAAGATTATTATTGGAGAGATCAAGTTTGCAAATAGTAGCCAAGTTGAGAGAAGGATTAGGTAGAGAATCCAAAGACATGCTACTCAAATCAACAATCTCAAGCTTTTCTTCCTCCATGGTTTCTCTCCCATGATCAACCTTCTTATTCCTCAAATCCACCCTCATCATCATTTGATTCTGAAGCTGTTGCTGTTCATACATCATCTTCACCAAAACTAGAGACAGAGAGAGAAGCAATAATAATACAAGAAGCCTAGCAAGCTAACCGAAAGTGGTTAATTATTAAGCTACAAGAATGAAAGAGAAGGTGATATTGAGCATATTTAAGACCAAAATTTTCATAGCAAAGGTTCAGAGCACGTACGGTTGAGGATGAAGCAGAAAAGAAATACAAAGGGCATGATGTATGTGAAAGTACAAGACCGTGTACATAGGGGTTGCGTGGTTAAGTATGAAACTTGATAAAGTCAACTTCAACTATCAATTTCTTTCCTTGTCCTAAGGCGATGTTGAGCCAAGCCTATCTCCTGTTTTTGTTATCATTTGGTGTTTGACGAAATCCTACATAAGTCAGGAAATTCTTTTATAAATTTAAAATATAAATATATAAAATTTATATATTTAATAAATGAATCTCATCATATATTTTATATTAATAAATTTTTATTTAAATTTGATCTATCATAATTAAAAATATAAATATGTGAAATTTTTATATTTAATAAATAAATTCTATTATATACTTTATATTTAAATCATAAAAGAATGGATTCAGATAAAAAAAATTCATTAATAATGTATGGGACATAAAAAATAATCTTTTGTGAAACCTTATCTTGAGCTTTTATGACTTTGGATAGTAAGTAGAATACTTTAAGATAATATTAGTTTTCTTATTTACCACCAAAATATTTGTGTTGGCCATAGATTTTAATTTAATAATATTAATATTATCTTTAAAATTTTAAATTTAAATAAATAAAAATATTTATACGTAAAAATATATTTTTCATAGATCAAGAAAAGGAAAATGTGATGTCTTTTTATTTAATTTGACTGAATATATAAATTAATTTATGATCTTTACTAAAAAAAAGTCTAGTGACACTCTTAATTTTACATTTTACCCATTGAACTTTCATTATTTATTAAATTTAAAAAAAGTAGAATATATAAATTAATTTCTGACTTTTACTAAAAAAAAAGGTTTAGCAGCACATTTAATTAGTCTAATTTCTCGTTTAATTTTGATATTAATTTAACTTTAAGAAAATTGACGTGTGAGGTTAGACATTTATAAAAAATTAAAGTGCCTTTAAACTTTTCAAGGAAAATTTAAAAGTTAAAATATGCTGTCGATCTAATTAATTTTTAAAGGTTTAAGTTAATATTTAGGTTTAAACACCAATAGAAAAATTATATATGCTTGTATATGCATGGCTTAGATAATATTTTATATTTATTAGTAAACTTTAATTTTAAATAATTAATTAATTAATTTTTATTTATTTATTTATTTATTTATTTTTACAAATTTGTTATTGAGTGCTATTTCGGTTAACTACCTACATATCATACCATTAAAAGTTTATTGTTATCAAGAGTCAAAGCTACATGCTCAATGAACGTAGGGATACTTTCCACTTTCTCTTTTCATCCCCGAAAATATAAGAAACACTACCAAAAATAAAAAATAAAAAAAAATAAACCGAAGGCCAAATTCCATAACTAATCCCACTGATTTTATTAGTAATTGTGATTACTAATGGAATATTGATGGATTTTGCGGGTTGTAGGTAAATGCTTCGTCGCTAAGCCTTCATCAATGTAAAGAATATGACCGAAGATTATTACCGACGACAATTTTGTTGGTAAATTTGTCTTAGAGGCGTTGTTAAATTCATTACAGGCAATGTAAATTTTACAAATTACCGACGATAAATGTCGTAGATAATTACTGAAGAAATCATTTCATATATATGTAATGTTTACCGACAATAAATATTGTAGGTAATTATCAACGACATCATTATGTAGGTAATATTTTTCTATATTTTTAATTTAATTTTTTAAATTTAATTTAAATTTTTAATTTTATTTAATTTTTATTCTTTAAATCTTTTTATTATTTATTTAAATTAGTTATTAATTTTAATTTAAAATTAATTTTTTATTTCTTAAAATTTAAATAAATTTTAAAAAAATAACTAGTGGGTTTAAAGTAGGCTCTACATAGTAGCTACGACATAATTACTACAAAGTAAGAGTACCTTTCCTTTTATACGGAAGCTAACTCCTCTCCGTTTTATTCAAAAGTGATTTACCAATAGATTATTGACGAAACATTTTAGTAGGTAATTATTGAAGAAACATTTTCAAAAGTAATTTGTTTTAAAATTTTATTTTTAATTTTCTTTTTAATATTACTAATGAAATATGTATTCGATTGTAATTTTAACTATATTCTTTTGTAGGTAAAATTTTTTAAGTTTTTATAATTTTATTTTTTTATTTTCTTTATAATATTTTCTACGAAATATACATTCATCGGTAAAATTTTTGAAGCTTTTTAAAATTTTATTTTTATTTTTTTTTAATATTCCAATGAAATATGAATTTGTTAGTAATTACTAATCGTATTCTTTTGTGGGTAAAACTTTTTAGGTTTTCTAAAATTTAATTTTTATTTTCTTTTTGATATTACAAGTGAAATACAAGTTCATTGGTAATTACTAATTGTATTCTTTTGTAGGTAAAATTTTGTAAGCTTTTTAAATTTTTATTTCTTTTAATATTACCTATGACATACGGGTTTGTTTGTAATTATCGACGAATGTTTTTATAGTATATTTTATATTAGGTCTCTAACTTTGCTGCCAGTATTTAGCATCATCTTTACTTACAAAATGTGCCATCGGGTAAAATGTTATTGTTAATCAGTTGGTAATGTAGTCGGTAAAAATTGTTTACCATTTTCATCGGTAAGTAAAGCGTCGGTAATTTCCATTAAAATATTGTGGTCAATAATTTTGTAGTTATTTTTTAATTTCTTGAAGTGAAATTTGACTGAAATAAATTTAATGATATAATTAAAACTTTTGAATTAAATTATTTAATTACTCAAATTTTCATGATAAAAAAAATGAACTATGTTGAGGATTTTTTTTTTTTTTTTTTTTGTGTTTTAGTATTAAGTTCATGATGATGTATACGTCTGGTTGTTTGCTGGTTTATAATTCCATAAGTGCATAGATCGCGAACAAATAATACAGTAATGAGTGGAATATCGTTCCCATGAGGAATTTATAGGTGTAAGTACTAAGTTAGACAACAATTTTGACTGTTTAAACTATCAAATATGTTGAGAGATTTATTCTAAACTACTACTACAGATGCTGAGAATTAAAGAAAATAAAGCTATAAATAAAAATTAGAAATCTGTTGATTAAACCATTCCAAAATTAAGATTTCACACTTTAACCTTATTGTGGACTTAACTTCACTTATTTAGTAGTTGAGAATTGTTACCTTAATGGAAATTAATTCTAAAATATCCTAGGTCCTCTCTGGAGGCACCTAAGGTATAATTTAATTAATCTGAGCCCTACTTTCATAGTGATCAATCTTAATTAAAACCATTTAAGCTCTTTGATTAATTATGAGATTTCACAAAGGATTTCAACCTATCTCTAGGTCAGATTTTCTATGTTCAAAATCCTGATTTCCAATACTAATATTTATCTTTCAGTTCTTCAACTAGTATCTTATATCATGACTAAGTGGGTACCAACACATATCATGCATTAAGAACACAAACTATTGAATCAAAGAACAAAACTCAAATCCATTAAATAAAGTCAGTACATATCCATAACAGACATTAAGAATGCTACTCTCTTAATTCTAAAATTAAACAAACTACTCACACATGGTGAGTTTAACAAACATATTGGAATTAAAATAAAATAACATAAGACAATTTGAAGAAATATAACAAAAGAACCTAGAACATAGATTTTGCAACCTTGAACTTTTTAAACTTCAGCAGAGAGTCTTTCTCCTTGATGTTGATGCAAATTCTCTCCAAGTTGCTTAGAAAACTAGATTTTGTGTGTAAACTAAAACTAACTCTAACTTAAACTAAAGGCTCCCCTGCATGTTTCGGTATTCTAGTTTTTATATTAGGTGCCTCAGAGTCACATTTTAGAGTCTCAAGAGCCTTATAATTCTGTTCGAAATGAGTGGAAGGGAATTGAAGTTGCAACAGAAGTCTATCTACTGCAAAGAACATGGCCCATGTGGCACTACACAGCCCTGAGTCGTGTAATTTTTTGGACCAATTTCGAGCTTTGTTCATGTGAAGGTAGCAAATTACACGAGGGAAGGTGTTTACACAGGGCAATTAGCACGGCTCATGTACTATAGCTTCTCCTTGGCTCTTTAGGTTTTAAGTTTCCAAAAGATTACACGGGGCATGATACTTTACATGGGGTTTGTTATACGACCCATGTATTGTGGCTTCTTCATGTCTTCTTCAGTTTCTCTTGGCCAGGGGGTTACATAGGTCCAACTCTATGTTTACACGACCCGTGTAATGTTATGCAGTAGCTCTTCTTGCTTTTCCTGCTTTCCAAACTTGTCTAATCGACTTCCATGCCTTGATTCTTTCTTAAAATACTTGAAAAGATACAGAAAATATAAAATTAATTAGAGATTAACAAGATTAACAAAAACTAATGAAACTAAGTAAAATGCATGCAATTAACTACCTAAATGTTATAAAATACAATGTAATAGTGTCTTGAAATACCTATATGATACAAGTGCATTAAATATCCCCAAACTTAAACTTTTGCTTATCCTCAAGCAAAATAAAACTTTGGAAACTCATTAAGGTGCTTTATTTTTCTTAGGAATACAACAAAAAAAACTTAATTTGCATGTAATTGAACTCTCTAGGACCTTCATACCAATCTCCCTACCTTTAAAATATAAAGTCATCAACAATTGCATGTTAGAATTTCATCCCCCTCATGGAGTTTCAACTAATTATTCCACTTGCAAGGCCATTAATAAGTCATAAATAATCTATTTTACTACGATATATTTGAGAAATATTTATTTTCCTAAGATTGCCTCTATTATGGATGATTATGATGAAGTGAGATGATATATGTCTAACTCCAAAGGCATACTTCAATTTCCTATCTCCAATAATATAGCATATCTCTTTCAAAAGATCAAAAGGTCTTTAAAAATGATTGTAATAGGACTAGAGGGTAGTGATTTGACTGCCAATGAAGGGTTTTAGGGAATACAAGTGTGAGGATTACTATTATGTAAAGGTTTTAAATCCACCAGGTTTATTTTTCTCTATTTTTACATGGAAAGGAGGACCATTTGGTTTTCAGTGCTAAGTATGCTTGATTAATGCTCACTTTGGGACTTCTTTGTCTATTTTTCTTCTTCTTTTATTTTCATACCCCTTTGTTACTTTGCCCCCCAAGCTCATTATTTTTTATGGGTTGGAAGGGTAATTCTTCAATGTATTACACACTTACATTTCTTTTTGAATTTTGCACCCTCTTTCTATATTTTCTTTTTTTCACATACCTAACATACCTTTCACCTATGCATTTTGGCTTCCTCATAAGGTAGTATAAGCAAGCTCAAATTGGCTATAAGGGGTGAAGTTTTGATTTTGGGTAGCTAAGGCTATGATGAGTTTATAATCAAAGAATGTCTTAATCATCTCTTTATCAAGCATATGCTAGGATTTTACCTCAATAGGTCCAAGAGACATGTTCTAGAGTTGGTGAAGCATATTTAGGTTAGTTTATGTTTCAAAAATTTCTCCTAGTTTTATAAGTCCAATGTGACAAATTAATGGCTATAAAGGGGTTTAATTCACTTAGGCAATTAAAATTTTCACAAATAATAAATTGAAGTCTTTTTTTCCTTTCAAATTATATTCATTTCTCTTTCCAAGAGAGATCAATTATTGGCTTTTTAAAGTTTTAAGTTATAGTTTTAAGGTAAAAATCCTTTGAAAAGTTTAAAAAATTTTCAAAATTTTCAAAATTTTTCTGAATTTTGATACACAAGTATGATAGAGGTATAATAAAGCAGTGGGAACTAATAAAGATGAAATGCAATGCATGAATGCACCCCGAAACTCAAATTTGGCATTGTCCTCAATGGCAACATATTATGCAAGCTAATTATAGATAAAATAACAAACATAAGACAATAGCAAAGCATATATATATTAAGGCAAGAGATATGAATATTAGGAGCATAGTTTGGACGAAATAAACCTATTAGGTTAGGTAGCAACTAAGACTAAGGCCTATGCCTATACAGTTCATCAAAATGTGTCCTAGTCTACTGTCCTATGCCTAGAAAGTCTATGATGGTGAGGAAGGTGCCCCCTCATCCTACCTCTCGAGGATCATGTCTAGTTTGTTATGGGCTTCCTGGAGACTGTCCTCTATAGCTCCGATCCTGTCTGAAATGGTGGTCTCCAAGGTCTTCATCCTGTTGTTAATGGTCATCTCAATCTCCTACAAATATGTTAGGACAGTGTCTGCAGGTGGTGGTGTGTATGGAGGAACCCTTTTTGGTGATCCTTCAAGGAGGGGGTCCAACTCTTCCTGCTGCTGCTCCTATGTTCTGGAGGACTCTTCTTATAATACTCCTACTGGTGTCCTCCTGGGAATGACATTCCCCTCTGCATCGAGCAGTAGGCATGTGTCCCCTACTCTCCTGTATAATCTCATAAATATACAGATAGTCTGATCTATCCTGGTTGTGCTTGAGATGGGGCATAGCCTTACATGCACTGGCACGAACCCATATGCAGGGCAAGCACTGTGATGAGGCCTCCTGCCACTATGTGACCAGTGGCTTGATGAGAAATAATCCTTAGGTGCTGGCATAAAAAGTATATTGTGCTACATCTCCTGATATTCACCATGCACCATAAGAAGAATAAATCATTGGTGTTGACCATGCCTAGGCTGTCATCGCGCCTCATAATGGTGTGGGCTGTGAGCCTGTGCAAGTATCTCAATGCTGGGTTAGCCAATCTTGATGATTTCAACTTGCTGGAGTTATATATCTCTGTGTTTGGGGCAATGGTCCTCCAAAATGTGATGCTGTCATACTTTAATCTATTTTGAGGGATCTCGTAGAGTCCCTCATTGTCAAATCGAAAGACAGTGTTGAATTCATCCATATTCATAACTCTGTCGACCCCTAAGAGTTTGGACTCAATCCTTCCCTTGTCTCCCTTGTCTGTGACCCAAAGGGTAGAAATTCTAGGGTGGTGTCCTATATATTGGGTAGTGCAATTGGGCAAATCGAGTCCACTTGATATTGTCCAAGAACCTATCCACCTCTTCTTTGAGCCCCAATTACTGTAGCAACTTTATATCCATGTATTTGGTGGATATGATCCTTTTGTTGTTCAGTGTGGCACAAATATCCCTACGGGCAACATTCTTGAATTACCAGGCCAAAGAAAAATCGGGTTGTGGCTGAAGTTGGGGTTGTGGTTGGGGTTCTTCTTGCCTTGCTTGCCTTGTTCTTGGCCTTTGGGGTGACAATGGTGAGTCATTCCTTCCCCTTGAGGAAGAACCAATCCTTCTTACAGATCTCTTGGTGGGAGCCATTAACAAAGTTTTCAAGAAAGGGCTAGGGTTTGTGAGAAAAAATCAAGAGAGAGAGGGAGAGTTTGTGAGTGATTCTTAAAGAGGAAGGGGTTCAAAGGGATGGGCACATCGTTTGAGGAATTTTTCGTGCCTCTTTGATATGTAATTTGTGAAGAATTACACGGGGCCATGTGTCACTACATGAGTCACCCCGTGTAATCTTCTATTAATTTTTTTTGAACTTAGGTAGGTTACACGAGCCGTATATCACTACGCGGGTTAGACCCGCATAACTTTTTGCCTTCCATTACTCCTTCTCTTTTAGCCTAATCAACTTACATGGGTCCACGTAGATTTGTACGGGGTACCCCATGTAAGTTTCTATTTTTCAAAATTTCCATTCCTTTTGTCCTTCCTTGGTTACACGGGTCATGTGTCATTACACAAGTCACCTCGTGTAACTTTCTAGAGTACATTTGTATGTGTATTCTTGAGTTCAGTAGGTTACATGGGTCGTGTGTCTTTGCACAGGGTACCCCGTATAACTTTTTAGACATAAAATTTTTAGGCATTTTGAATGCTTTCTTTTCCCTATCTCTCCAAGTTCCGATGCTAACTTGTTTTTAAATGTATGAATGAGATGCATAATAGAGGTTAGTAATAGAAAATTTTCCCAATTTTGAAATTCTCTCTTGTGTGGTTTTAACTTGTTGTTTCCATTCTTTCCTTTCTCTCTGCTCCTTACTTTTATCTACAATGTCCAAAGTTATGGTTTGAGATTGCTATAAAACTTAAAGAAAACAAAAACCAAATAAACTTAAAGAAATTTTTAAAGTCTTGGGTTGCCTCCCAAGGAGTGCTTGTTTATAGTTGTTAGCTTGACTGTTCCTCTTGGCTTATTGTTGTGCAGGTGGGTTGTTGAAGGAGTGTGTGGCTTCTCTCTTTATTGGCTCTCCTAAGAAGTATGGCTTTAGCGTTTGGCCATTGACCTTGAAAGCTCCTAAGGTTTCACTCCATACTTCTACTACTCTATGTGGAAAGAGTTGTAGAACCTTGAAGGGACTGGACCATCTAGACCTTAGCTTTCCTAGGAATAGCTTCAATCTGGAGTTAAAGAGCATGACAAGATCTCCTTCTTTGATTTCTTTTTTTATGGCATGCTTGTCATGCCAGCTTTTAGTCCTCTCCTTAAATATTTTTGCATTTTTATAGGCACCTTGCCTAATTTCTTTTAATTCGTTGAGCTATAGAAACCTTTTTTCTCCAGTAATCTTCAGGTCAAAACTAAGGGTTTGAATTGCCCAGTAGGCTTTGTGCTCAAATTCAACAGGGAGGTGGCATGACTTTCCATATACTAAGCAAAAGGGGGTGGTTCCAATAGGTGTTTTGAAAGCAATGCGGTAGGCCCATAGTGCATCATCTAATTTTAGGGACTAGTGTTAGTAGTATGCCCTAGATCATATCATTTAGTATGTATCTTGTGCATATTTTATTAATAAAAGGCATTTTCATCTTTCCGTTTACATAATATATTTATGTGTAATAGAAAAGGTCCATTGATATTTTGTTAGAAATTCTATTCTTAAGTTGTTAAGAATATGAGTGACAGTATTTCTAGCACAAAGTATCATAAATTGGTTCACAATCGAGGATACTTCACAATAAGGACATGACTTATCCAGAAAGATTGTAATCATGTTTGTTCCCAAGTTATTTATATGAGATGTAAATAAGATGGAATGGTGAGTCTCATGCTATATAACAAACCTGATAGGCACTTATACATGATAAGTAGGTCGAACTAGTGGCATTTATGACAAGCACATGGAGTTTACTCTTGTCAATGTATTGTCATAAATCATATCAGTGCATATAATCTTTAGACCTGAGATAGCATAGTTATCTTGTATATAGGTGGTTTGAGTTTGATTGCTTTCATACTTATACTGTGTATGGGTATATGAGCATATGTTGGCTCCTACTAGTTATATATGGAGGTAAGTGTTGATCAAGATGGAATCTGTTACCCTAGGTAAATAGGGATAAAATCTTATGTTCATTTAATTATTCTTGATGTTTCAAGTTCCGCCAGATGATAGATTTAATCAGAAAAGAGTTTTTGATGAGAAAATCTTTTTAATCAAGAACTGGAATTAAAAGAGAACATAATATTCATAGCAAATGGGGTTTGACATAAACCATGACTCCAGCTCGAATTGAGATTTTGTAACAGAGAGATTATAGTGTATGGTAACATATGATTATAGGTTCATTTAAGGTAAACCTTATTACTGATTGGGTGGCTATGGCATGCTATGCTAGGTGTTAACCATAGTCTATGAGTTGCATAAAATGATTTAGAGAAATCATTTATGGTAAGAAAGAGTTCTGATGATATTAAGAGTTGATATTATGTCTCATTGTCAATTAGTGATGAGCCTAGTAAATCACATATATACACAAGTAATCACCAAATTAAATATGATTTAATTAATTAATTAAAGAGTTTAATTGATTAATTAAATATGTTTGGTTTGCAATTAGATTACAAAGTCCCTAGCATGGCTTGAAACCAAATCTAGGTTATTGGATATATAGTATAAGTTAAATTTATATCTAAAGTGTTTAAATATGAATTTAATTAATGAGAAATTAATTAATAGAGATTAATTAATTAATTTATATTTGATATAAATTGATTAGAAGAAGAGAAATAATTATTTTGGGTTGAGAACTCAAAATTAAGACATAGGGGTATTTTGGTCATTTCACAGGGTGACATGTGACATCATGAGATGGTGACACATGGTACTGCAAATAAGCTTGTCATATGTCTTTTAATTATGTAAGATGATCAAAGTCAAGATTAAATATAGGTTTGACACTTGGCACAATGTGATTGGGTCACTTAAACCTAGAGCTAATCAGAAGGTGACATGTGGTAAGGGTTTTAAGTGGTGACCTAGCTATATAAGTGTAAGGATGAAAGAACAAAAAAAGACAAGCTGCTGTATTCTCTTGGTGCCGCCACGCTTGGAGTGTTCTTCTTCTCATCTTCTTCATCTCTCATCAATTCAAAGAGATTTGCCAATAATGTCTTGAATTAAAAATACTAGAAATTATTTCTAGTGTCCTATTTACATCTGTAATCTCTCAAAAGGCAAAACCTGATTTTCTAATTGATTTAGAAAAGCTTTAGAAGCTATTCAAGGGGCTGCCATTGGTGATCTTGATGTGGACAAGCTATAGGGGCAACATCTGGTGTCCTAGGAGCATCCCAAAGGTGCCAAACACACCGCAGTTGTATAAAAGGTTAGTGCACTTGTTCTTGATCTAATCTAGGGTTCTAATGAATTAATCTGTTAATTCTAAAATCTTAAATGGCAAATGTAGATCCAAAAATATATTAAAAGAGTTTTAACATGCTGTTTATCATTGAAATCAAATAGACAAAAATAAATCTTGCATGATGTATGAGACCGTAGGTGAAAAATTTTTGAATTCAATGATCTAAACTTATATTTTTCATGCTTCCGCTCCTTCAATTGGTATCAGAGACACTATATTTGCCATTTAGATTGTTGATTATATGATTTAATTGTGTGATTTGATCATGAGATCAAAAGTTCATTGCTCGTTGCAAAGCAAGGTGGCGGCATGTTTGATGAACACCATGGTGCACATAGTTGATGCACCACAATGGTTCGCAAAGGTAAATGGATGGTGAATGTGCAATTTTTGTATGATCTAAGATCCATTTTATGTCTAATTAAATTGTTTAATAAGAAATATAATCACACAATTAAATTTGTTTCAATGTGATTCAAATCTGAATTTTTACATTTGTTTGAATGTGATTCAAATCTCAATTTTTAAATTTGTTTGAATGTGATTCAAATCTGAATTTTTAAATTTGTTTAAATCATATTCAAATCTGGATTTTTAAGTTGAATATGAGATATTCAATTTAATTTAAGTATGTATATTTTATTTAATTGTTAAATAGTG
Organism: Hevea brasiliensis; assembly: GCF_030052815.1. Taxonomy (NCBI): domain Eukaryota; kingdom Viridiplantae; phylum Streptophyta; class Magnoliopsida; order Malpighiales; family Euphorbiaceae; genus Hevea; species Hevea brasiliensis. The sequence continues at coordinate 50,030,573 of NC_079509.1, forward strand.
ATATGCATGATGGATGATCATAGACTATAAAAGACTAATGAGATTGGATTTATTTCTTTTATGTTTCTTTGGGTTGTAAATTAATTAATTTATTTTAATTTATTTTGGGCATGTATTATTAAGGTTGTAATAAATTTTGGGTTTTAATTTTATTTATTTAGTTCTTGTAAATTCACCTTGGTATGCTAAGGATTACTATGTAATTAGATTGCAAGAAGAACAAAGAGGTCAAGAGCATTGGTGGGACCAGTGGGAGGAATTCAAGATCAAGTGTTGATTATGTACTCCTTCAGAACTCTTATAATATGAATGAATGAAATGCACCAAGGAATGCCCCGATTTAATTCTTGGTGGCTCAGAATTGAATCCCTTAGAAAGTCCATGATCATACCATATTTATTATCCATGGATGCATGAGATGTATGGGAATGTATGCAAGTATATGATATATGCATGCTAATTGGATAATGTGCAAAGTGAGACCTTAATAGTAATTAGGACGACCACAAAATCTTCCAAACAAATGATTAAGTTGGAAATGGTATAATTAAAGTAATTATAACATGGGCCCTCCATTAAGGCAATTATTTTAAGAAATTTTAAATACTTGCATAAGATGCAATTAATTTAAGAGATTTTCTTAAGAATAATTATTAAGCATGAGATGTTGTAAATATGTAAATGGTTTGGTGGCCAATATTGGATGTACCTGAGGACATTAAAATTATTTGCATAATTACTGGCTCAATGAGATCAACTTAACTAATGCAAGATAAGTCAATAATGGATGTACCTGAGATTTTGAGTATTAGGGGCTAGGTAAAGGATTGAACCTCACATGAGATGTGATAGACAAGGAGTTGTTCACTTATAGTTTATTGTAATTCCAATAATGGATGTACCTGAGGATGATCAATAGAATTATAAGAATTCAATCACCCACTAGAAATCCATCCAACTAGGATTTTCTTTTTCTACTTTGGAAGTGTAGGATTCGCTAAGTTAGTAGGAGGACCAATTTGATTAAAAGACCATAATCATTTTGGTTAAATACATGATACATTTACTGATTAATCTTGTTATTTTCTGATAAAAATGAGCACAGAACAACTACCACCATCCAATATCCTTGCAAGCATACTTGATCGAAATAGATTAACAGGACCTAATCTATCTGATTGGCTAAAAAATTTGAAACTTATCCTGAACCTTGAACATATAGGATATGTTCTAGACTCACAAGTTCCTAATCCCTTACCTCCAGAGGCCACACGAGAGGAACATGAAACTTTGGACAAGTGGAAGGAGCATGATATGAGAGCTAAGTGTTACATACTTGCTTCTATGAATAATGAGTTACAGAAGCAGCATGAGAACATGTAGAGTGCGAGTGAGATCCTCCTTCACCTACAAGAGTTGTATGGTGAGTACAGCAAGAATGCTAGGTATGAGATATTTAAGCAGCTGTTCCACATGAGGATGTCTGAGGGACATAATGTTGGGGATTATGTCCATAAGATGATTTGGCTGATAGAGCAACTGGAACATCTTAACTTTAACATGGATTTCCAACTGCAGACGGATTTGATCCTTCAGTCCCTACCTGAGTCATTTGGGAATTTTATGACAAATTTTTATATGACTAAACAGGAATGCACTTTGGCTGGTTTACTCAACATGATGGTTATTACCCAAAAGAATATGTCGAGTAATAAAGGAAAAGAGGTAGCTTTGATTGTATCTTCTTCTGCTGAAAAGTCCAATAAGAAGAAGGGCAATAAGAAAAAGAAACCTCAGATTCCTGATCCTTCCAAGAAAATAGCTAAACAGAAAGGGAAGACTAAAGCTGATAGAGGCAAAGGAAAGTGTTTCCACTGCCAGCAGGATGGGCACTGGAAAAGGAACTGCCCAGGATATCTTGCTTCTCTAAAGGATAAAAAGGATACACCTTCGGAAGGTATGTCCATATCTTGTTATTTAGATTCGATGATAATCATAGTTCATCTACAATTGGGTTTTAGATATCGTGCCGCTTCACATTTCTTATGATATGCAGAACTAGCAAATAGTAGCACTATGCCTCGAGATGTTAGACTAATTGGCGATGGCTCAAGTGTTGAAGCTTTAGCCATAGGATCTAAATCTTTTACATATCTAGACATGTTTTGTATTTGGATAATATTTTATATGTACCTGATGCTTTAAGAACATCATTTCTATATCTAGTTTGACTAGAAATGGCTATGTATTTCAATTCACAGATGATGTTTGTAATATTTATTTTAGAAATAAATATGTTGGTTCGGGTTATATGAATGATGGTCTTTATTATTTCGATAATAATGACAAACACAAAATAAATACAAGTGATCTAAATGAATGCAATGCCATGGTGAAAATCAACTCAAGTTCAAAATATATTTGGCACTTAAGGTTAGGTCATGTTGCGTAAGATAGGATTACAAACCGAGAAAATGGGGATTCTATCCTCATTGGGTTCTCAACCTACTCTAACTCGTGAATCCCGCCTTCAGTGGCAAATGACTAGATCACCCTTTATTGGATAAGGGCTAAGAGTCAAAATATTTTGGAGCTAATATGTAGTGATGTGTGTGGTCCATTTAAAGAAATGACTAGAGGTGGTTTTCATTACTTTATTACCTTTACTGGTGATAAATCAAGGTTTGGGTATTTGTATTTGATGAAATACAAACATGAATCCTTTGAAAAGTTCAAAAAATTTAAATCTAAAGTAGAAAATTAGACAGGAAAAAGTATTAAAGCTCTTCGATCATATCGTAGAGGTGAATACTTGAGCAATCGAATTTGATGAATACTTGAGAGAGCACGGCATTGTTTCTCACCGACTCTCCAGAACACCACAACCGAATGGTGTATCCGAAAGGAGAAATCGATCCTATTGGATATGGTACGCAGATGATGAGCTATATTAATATGCCAATCTCCTTTGAGGATTTGCATTAGAATCACTTTGCATATTCTGAATAGGATTCCATCAAAATCAGTATCTTCAACACTTATGAGATATGGCATAGAAGAAAACCAAGTCTTAAGCATATTAAGATTTGGGGTTGTCCAGCTTATATCAAAAAGCTGAATACTGATAAATTGGAAACTAGATCAGAAAAGGGTCGATTTGTTGGATATCCAAAAGATAGTTTTGGATATTATTTTTATTTGCCTATATCACAAAAAGTTATGATAAGTAGAGATGCCACACTTCTTGAATAACAGTTTGTTCAAGAAGGAGGTAAAGGAAGGCAAATAGAGTTGGATTTGGAGAATTCTGACCAACCAACAGATCAGATGGATATAGATCTATCTAGTCAACCTACACCTATTGATGAAATATCTACAACTGTTCCTCATAGAACAACCAGGGTATCTCACCCACTAGTAAGATATGGTTTCCTTCATGAAGAAGAATAAGAATTGTCTACTCATGAAGAAGTTAATCATGGAGATGATCCACTTACCTATGAAGAAGCTATATCAGATATAGACTCTTCAAAATGGATTGATGCTATGAAATTCAAGATTGATTCTATGTATAAAAATCAAGTTTGTGATCTTGTTGACCCACCTAAAGGTATTGTACCTATAGGGAATAAATAGGTTTTCAAGAAGAAAATTGGTTCTGATGGAAAGGTAGAGACCTATAAAGCAAGGCTAGTAGCGAAAGGGTTTCATCAAAGGCAAGCAATCGACTATGGGGAGACTTTCTCGCCTGTTGCCATGCTTAAATCAATTAGGATTCTATTAGCAATAGATGCATACTATGATTATGAGATTTGGCAGATGGATGTCAAAACAGCTTTTCTCAGTGGATACATTAAAGAAAACATTTTCATAGAACAGCCTAGGGGTTTTGAATCCCTAGATGGTTCCAAGGTATGCAAGTTAAAGCGATCCATTTATGGGTTGAAACAAGCTTCGAGGAGTTGGAACGTCCGCTTTGATGAAGCCATTAAGTTATTTGGTTTTATCAAAAATAAGGATGAGCCATGTCTATATAAGAAGGTTAGTGATAGTGCTATCACCTTCCTTATCTTATATATGGATGATATTCTGTTGATTGGTAATGACATAGGTATGTTGACAACTATAAAGGTATGGTTGTCAAATACATTCTCCATGAAAGACTTAGGAGAAGCGACCTATATTCTTGGGAATCACATCTATAGAGATAGAGCGAAAAGAATAATTGGTTTATCCCAAAGTCTATACTTGGAAAAGGTTTTAAAGAGGTTTAACATGCTTGATTCCAAGAGAGGATTGTTACCAGTGAGACATGGTATCCACCTTTCTAAAGAGATGTCTCCAAAGACACCTGAAGAAAGAGATAAAATGGCCAAAATTCCATATGCTTTGGCTATTGGAAGTTTGATGTATGCCATGTTGTATACTAGCCTGGATATTATATATGCTATTATTTTGACTAGCAGGTATCAATCCAATCCAGGTTTGGAACACTAGATAGCTATCAAGAATATCCTTAAGTACTTGAGAAGAACTAAGGATTTATTCTTGATTTATGGAGGTGGGGACTTGCAATTGGATAGTTATACTGATTCTGATTTCCAATCAGATATCAATGAAAGAAAGTCTACATCTAGATATGTGTTCATTTGTAATGGAGGTGCAGACAGTTGGAAGAGTTCCAAACAAAGTATGACTGCAAATTCCACTATGGAGGCTGAGTATATTGCTGCATCAGATGCTGCAAAAGAAGCTGTTTGGATATAAGAAATCCCGATCTCACCAGAAATCCAAACACATAGAAAGGCGCTACCACATTATCAGAAAGATAGTTGGGCAAGGCGATGTAGCCATGCAGAAAATAGCATCAGCTAAAATCCAGCTGATCCATTCACTAAGCCTTTGTCACAAACACAGTTAGACTGACATCTTGAGAAGATAGGTCTAAGGTACTGTAATGAATGGCTCTAGTGCTAGTAGGAGATTGTTAGTAGTATGCCCTAGAGTATATCATTTAGTATGTATCTTGTACATATTTTATTAATAAAAGGCATTTTCACTTTTCCGTTTACTTAATATATTTATGTGTAATAGAAAAGGTCCATTGATATTTTGTTAGAAATTCTATTCTTAAGTTATTAAGAATATGAGTGACAGTATTTCTAGTACAAAGTATCATAAATTGGTTCACAATCGAGGATACTTCACAATAAGAACATGACTTATCCAGAAAGATTATAATCATGTTTATTCCCAAGTTATTTATATGAGATGTACATAAGATGGAATGGTGAGTCTCATGCCATATAACAAACATGATGGGCATTTATGCATGACAAGTAGGCTGAACTAGTGACATTTATGACAAGCACATAGAGTTTACTCTTGTCAATATATTGTCATAAATCAAATCAGTGTATATAATCTTTAGACCTGATATAGCATAGTTATCTTGTATATAGGTAGTTTGAGTTTAATATTGCTTTCATACTTGTACTGTGTATGGGTATATGGGTATGTGTTGGCTCCTACTAGTTATATATGGAGGTAAGTGTTGATCAAGATGGAATCTGTTACCCTAAGTAAATAGGGATAAAATCCTATATTTATTTAATTGTTCTTGATGTTTCAAGTTCCTGGCCAGGACAGATAGATTTAATCAGAAAAGAGTTTCTAATGAGAAAATCTTTTTAATCAAGAACTGAAATTAAAAGAGAACATAATATTCATAGCAAATGGGATTTGACATAAACCATGACTCCAGCTTGAATTGGGATTTTGTAACAGAGAGATTCTAGTGTATGGTAACATATTATTATAGGTTCATTTAAGGTAAACCTTATTACTGATTGGGTGGCTATGGCATGCTATGCTAGGTATTAACCATAGTCTATGAGCTGCATAAAATGATTTAGAGAAATCATTTATGGTAAGAAAGAGTTCTGATGATATTAAGAATTAATATCATGTCTCATTGCCAATTAGTGATAAGCCTAGTAAGTCACACACATACACAAGTAACCACCAAATTAAATATGATTTAATTAATTAATTAAAGAGTTTAATTGATTAATTAAATAGGTTTGATTTGCAATTAGATTGCAAAGTCCCTAGCATGACTTGAAACCAAATCTAGGTTATTGGATGTATAGTATAAGTTAAATTTATATTTAAAGTGTTTAAATATGAATTTAATTAATGAGAAATTAATTAATAGAGATTAATTAATTAATTTATATTTGATATAAATTGATTAGAAGAAGAGAAATAATTATTTTGGGTTGAGAACTCAAAATTAAGACATAGGGGTATTTTGGTCATTTCACAGGGTGACATGTGACACCATGAGATGGTGACACATGGCACTACACATAAGCTTGCCATATGTCTTTTAATCATGTAAGATGATCAAAGTCAAGATTAAATATAGGTTTGACACTTGGCACAATGTGATTGGGTCAATTAAACCTAGAGCCAATCAGAAGGTGACATGTGGCAAGGGTTTTAAGTGGTGACCTAGCTATATAAGTGTAAGGATGAAAGAACAAAAAAAGAAAACTATTGTATTCTCTTGGTGCCGCCACCCTTGGAGTGTTCTTCTTCTCATCTTCTTCATCTCTCATCAGTTCAAAGAGATTTGCTAACAATCTTGAATTAAAAATACTAGAAATTGTTTCTAGTGTCCTATTTACATCTGTAATCTCTTAAAAGGCAAAATCTAATTTTCTAATTGATTAGAAAATCTTTAGAAGCTATTCAAGGGGCTGCCGTTGGTGATCTTGATGTGGACAAGCTAGAGGGGCAACATCTGGTATCCTAGGCGCATCCCAAAGGTGCCAAACACACTAGAGTGCATCAAAAGGTTAGTGCACTTATTCTTGATCTAATCTAGGGTTCTAATGAATTAATCTGTTAATTTTAAAATCTTAAATGGCAAATGTAGATCCAAAAATATATTAAAAGAGTTTTAATATGTTGTTTATCATTGAAATCAAATAGATAAAAATAAATCTTGCATGATACATGAGACCCTAGGTGAAAAATTTTTCAATTCAATGATCTAAACTTATGTTTTTCATGCTTCTACTCCTTCAACTAGTCCGTTCTTGATTGATTTATTGTCTTCTCAAGGATTCTCTTCAATTCCTTGTTTGAAATCTCCAACTTGTTTGAGGGTGGTATGGTGTTACCACTATGTGAGTCACTCCATATTTCCTTAATAATGCTTCGAACTGATTGTTGTAGAAGTGACTTTCCCCATCACTAATGATTGCCCTTGGTGTGCCACATCTTGTAAAGATATATTTCTTAAGAAACTTGATCATTACCCTAGCATCATTTATTGGTAAGGCTATTGCTTCTACCTATTTTGATACATAATCTACACCAATAAGGATATATTTATTGCCAAATAAGGATGGGAATGGACCCATGAAGTTTATATCCCAAACATCAAACTGTTCAACTTCAAGTATTCCATGGAGTGGCATTTCGTTCTTTTTTGAAACGTTTTCTGCTCTTTGGCACTGATTGCATATTAGTGCTAAGTTTCTTACATCTTTAAATAAGTTTGGCTAATAAAACTCTACTTGTGATAACTTTGCTACTGTCTTGGATGTGCTAAGGTGTCCTCCATAAGGTGATGAATGGAAATGCTGCAACACACTTTCTACTTCCCCCTCTGGTATGCATCTTCTGATTATCCCATCATTACATCTCTTGTATAATAAGGGTTCCTCCAAGTATAGTCCCTTATATCATGCAAAAACTTCTTCTTCTGCTGGTAGGATATATTTGGTGATAACACTCTGCACACAAGATAATTAACAATATCTGCATACCATGGGGGTTGAGAGATTACTTGGAGATGTTCGTCTGGAAAGGAGTCATCAATTGGTAGTTCTTCGATAGAAATCCCTATGTCTTACTACTTGAGTCTAAAGAGGTGGTCTGCTATCACATTTTTTGTCTCCTTTTTGTCTTTAATTTCAAGATCTAATTCTTATAGAAGAAGAATCCTTTGGATCAACTTTGGTTTTGCTTTCTTTTTATTCAAGAGATCTTGGATAGCAAAGATAACTGTGTGTATAATGACTTTTGGATCCAACTAGATAGGATCCGAACTTGTCAATTGTAAATACTACTGCTAGAAGTTCTTTCTCTGTGGTTGCATAGTTGACCTATGCGTCATCAAGTGTCTTGCTTATATAGTAGATAGCATAAACTTTTCTATCCTTTCTTTGCCCAAGTATTGCTCTTATTGCATAGTCACTTGCATTGCACATTACCTCAAATGGCAGCTCTCAATCTAGTGCTTACATAATTAGTGCAAAAATTAAGGCTTCCTTTATCCTGCAAAATGAATCAAGGCAGCTATCATCAAAGTCAAAGGGAATATCTTGATTTAACAAGTTAGTTAACAGTTTAGCTATTTTTGAGAAATCTTTAATAAATCTCTTGTAGAATCCCATATATCCCAAAAAGCTTCACACTCCTTTAACTAATAATGGTGGTGGCATTTTTCTTTATTATCTCAATCTTTGCCTTGTCCACTTTGATCCCTCTTTCTGACACAAGGTGACCAAGAACTATACCCTCTCTTATCATGAAATGGCATTTTTCTCAATTAAGAACTAGGTTTGACTCCTCACATCTTTGTAGCATTTTAGATATGTTAGCTAAACACTCAGCAAAAGTGGCTCTATAAACAGAGAAATCATCCATAAAAACCTTCATAATATTTTCAATAAAATTAGAAAAAAATGGCCATCATACATATTTGAAAAGTAGTTGGGCATTAAAAAGACCAAAAGGCATTCTCCTATAGGCAAAAGTATAATAGGAACAAGTAAATGTTGTCTTTTCTTAATCTTCTGAGTAAATTGGGATTTAAAAAAATCCCGAATA